>NC_052319.1:21606105-21907771 GCF_016432855.1 Salvelinus namaycush | reverse complement strand
TAGTGGCCTGCTGCTACCTGCATCACTATACTGAGATGGTTTCTGTTTCCCTTATCCAGCTGTTCCACTCTCCTAGTGGCCTGCTGCTACCTGCATCACTATACTGAGATGGTTTCTGTTTCCCTTATCCAGCTGTTCCACTCTCCTAGTGGCCTGCTGCTACCTGCATCACTATACTGAGATGGTTTCTGTTTCCCTTATCCAGCTGTTCCACTCTCCTAGTGGCCTGCTGCTACCTGCATCACTATACTGAGATGGTTTCTGTTTCCCTTATCCAGCTGTTCCACTCTCCTAGTGGCCTGCTGCTACCTGCATCACTATACTGAGATGGTTTCTGTTTCCCTTATCCAGCTGTTCCACTCTCCTAGTGGCCTGCTGCTACCTGCATCACTATACTGAGATGGTTTCTGTTTCCCTTATCCAGCTGTTCCACTCTCCTAGTGGCCTGCTGCTACCTGCATCACTATACTGAGATGGTTTCTGTTTCCCTTATCCAGCTGTTCCACTCTCCTAGTGGCCTGCTGCTACCTGCATCACTATACTGAGATGGTTTCTGTTTCCCTTATCCAGCTGTTCCACTCTCCTAGTGGCCTGCTGCTACCTGCATCACTATACTGAGATGGTTTCTGTTTCCCTTATCCAGCTGTTCCACTCTCCTAGTGGCCTGCTGCTACCTGCATCACTATACTGAGATGGTTTCTGTTTCCCTTATCCAGCTGTTCCACTCTCCTAGTGGCCTGCTGCTACCTGCATCACTATACTGAGATGGTTTCTGTTTCCCTTATCCAGCTGTTCCACTCTCCTAGTGGCCTGCTGCTACCTGCATCACTATACTGAGATGGTTTCTGTTTCCCTTATCCAGCTGTTCCACTCTCCTAGTGGCCTGCTGCTACCTGCATCACTATACTGAGATGGTTTCTGTTTCCCTTATCCAGCTGTTCCACTCTCCTAGTGGCCTGCTGCTACCTGCATCACTATACTGAGATGGTTTCTGTTTCCCTTATCCAGCTGTTCCACTCTCCTAGTGGCCTGCTGCTACCTGCATCACTATACTGAGATGGTTTCTGTTTCCCTTATCCAGCTGTTCCACTCTCCTAGTGGCCTGCTGCTACCTGCATCACTATACTGAGATGGTTTCTGTTTCCCTTATCCAGCTGTTCCACTCTCCTAGTGGCCTGCTGCTACCTGCATCACTATACTGAGATGGTTTCTGTTTCCCTTATCCAGCTGTTCCACTCTCCTAGTGGCCTGCTGCTACCTGCATCACTATACTGAGATGGTTTCTGTTTCCCTTATCCAGCTGTTCCACTCTCCTAGTGGCCTGCTGCTACCTGCATCACTATACTGAGATGGTTTCTGTTTCCCTTATCCAGCTGTTCCACTCTCCTAGTGGCCTGCTGCTACCTGCATCACTATACTGAGATGGTTTCTGTTTCCCTTATCCAGCTGTTCCACTCTCCTAGTGGCCTGCTGCTACCTGCATCACTATACTGAGATGGTTTCTGTTTCCCTTATCCAGCTGTTCCACTCTCCTAGTGGCCTGCTGCTACCTGCATCACTATACTGAGATGGTTTCTGTTTCCCTTATCCAGCTGTTCCACTCTCCTAGTGGCCTGCTGCTACCTGCATCACTATACTGAGATGGTTTCTGTTTCCCTTATCCAGCTGTTCCACTCTCCTAGTGGCCTGCTGCTACCTGCATCACTATACTGAGATGGTTTCTGTTTCCCTTATCCAGCTGTTCCACTCTCCTAGTGGCCTGCTGCTACCTGCATCACTATACTGAGATGGTTTCTGTTTCCCTTATCCAGCTGTTCCACTCTCCTAGTGGCCTGCTGCTACCTGCATCACTATACTGAGATGGTTTCTGTTTCCCTTATCCAGCTGTTCCACTCTCCTAGTGGCCTGCTGCTACCTGCATCACTATACTGAGATGGTTTCTGTTTCCCTTATCCAGCTGTTCCACTCTCCTAGTGGCCTGCTGCTACCTGCATCACTATACTGAGATGGTTTCTGTTTCCCTTATCCAGCTGTTCCACTCTCCTAGTGGCCTGCTGCTACTGCACAACGAGGATGAGGAAATTACTTGCTGGTTGGGGTAAGTTAATAAAAAATAAAAAAAAGTGAAATTGCAAAAATAAGTGTCTGGACCCTTGTATAATACTCCAATTCAGTACATAAAAAATAGAGATTTGGTTGTAAAAACACACACTATTCTCCTTTAAGATTTTACAACAAAAAAATAATGTAGAAGCAAATATTCAGTCTGACTGTAGCGAATATCAATGTGTCCCTCTCTTTACAATGCTAAATCATGCTTAGAAATGCTTTGGTATGAGATTGTTGTGTGTGTGCGTGTTTGCGTGTGTGTGTGTGGTCGCGCATGTTTGCGTGTGTGTGCATATGTTTGCGTGTGAGTGTGTATGTTTGCTTGCTTCGTATGTGTATGCCTGTGAGAGTGAATGAGGAGAGGAACAGACAACTGTATGTATTTTGTACAATGTAAATGTAATTCTTTCTTACATATGACTGTGTATATAATGGGATCTGTAAAGGGGTATGTGCATTTTTTCCACACATTATGATGATAGCACTCCTAATGTTCCACTGGGTTTCTAGATGTTCCATGTATAAGATGATAATCATTGTAAATTAACGAGAGCTGCGCAGTTCTCATAAGGAAACACTATTTATAGTGAAGCTTGGATCATAAAGGGCATTTCAGAAACAGAACTGAGCTATATTTTATTATTATGCCCGCTGTTAAAATGAATGCTAATTTAGCAGCAATGCTTTCAGTTCCACTCATAGAAATGGTATGATTCTATTCTATCATTCTAATTCTATAGTTCCGTTATATGCACGAGAGCTCTATCTGTACATAAGAGACAGCCTTCGATCTGCAGAGCATTAATGACATCTAAAGGTTAGTATAATGTAAATGTATATTGTTGTATAGCTAACACTGTTTAAAAAATAAAAAAGCCTTAGTTGTAAAAAAAATATATAAGTGCAGCAGCTATGTACTCACCAACCATGGGGTTTGTAAGGGGATAGAGTTTGTCAATGTGACTGGTTGACTACGGCCTGGACAACTTCTCCAGCTGTTTTGTAACTTTCTATAGATGTACAGTTTGTCCAGATCCTATGTAGAATCTTAATCCCCGTTTATACCTGGTGCTAACATACATGCCTTGTCCTGATTGTGTCCACATCCTGATTGTGCCAACATATGCTGACAGGTATAGACGATCAAAAGACACATTATGATCTGATTGTGATTAGATCTTACTGACCACCTCTGGAGGTAGTCGGGGACTCATTCTGTCTGGATATCTCACAAGTCTCTGGACAGTGAAACCATTTAAATCATAATTATATTGCCTTCTAAAATAATTGACATGTGTCTTAAAATAAATAAATAAATATTATTTTGAAAGAAATCCATCAAATAATTGTCATACAGTGAGGGACCATGAAATCTGGTCACAGTGCGGACACGGTGGATTAATAAATATGAATATGAATAATATTCATCCACCGTGATACGGATTTAGTTTTTTTACAAAAAATGTTCACCAGGTATAAATAAGGCTTTAGAGTAACAAAGACAGCCTGTCCTTTTAGAAGCACTCATGCCATATTAATACAAAATCAATGTCACCACAACAGTTTAAAAAACATAAACATTTTAAATGAACAAGAACAAGACACAGAAAATGGTGAGTAGTGTATAGTAACAGTATTACGATAATCCATTGACTAGATCAAAGTAATTCAGCTGTTTAGAGGATTTACAGAAACCCCTCCACCCAGTGGTTTTCCTTTTCCCCACTTGCCTGACCCACATTTTTTGGTTTGTGATTGGCTCCCACTAAATGATGACTCCCTTTGATTGGCTTCCCCTGGCCCTGTAGTAATCTTTGATTGGGCAAGCTGGATGTCACATTGTGAATCTTTGTCCCCTGATTGGCTCGGTGCCCTTCTATGCAACTGACCTGGTGGTACTATTAGATATGTGATGTAGACTGTAATCACTGCCTTTTAGACACTGTGAATTTTTTGGTACTCTATATTTTTGTATATTGTACATTATAAAGGATAATAAACCTTGATGCCAACATGACGTGTGTGTGTGAACTCCATCATTCCAATGCCTCCGCAAATTACGCTATACTGTATGTACAGGTATCACCTGAAATTGACAACACATCATCCCTATCATTTTATACCTAAACTTCCCTCACACTGAAAGTATCCATATACTGTATGTGGCCTACAGTACTGTGCTTGGCAGGGCTGAAATCAATCTGACAAGTCAGAAACACCCACCCCACTCAGGGACAGTGCTTCCTCATTTGGCTGGGGTGCTGCCCTGGCTGTGCCTCTCCATTACCCAGAGAAGCTTAGGACTAATGAGTGTCTTTATTGATGAATGCAGCAATTGCATTAATCACCTCATCTGCTGAGCTGACCCACAGGCATGGACATGATGGAGTGTGATCATGGTGTGATGGGAAAGCTGGCTCACAGCCAGGGGGTCACTATCCATCTATAGTAGTCTCGTCCTATAGGCTAATACTGCTGAGTATTGCCCTATAGGGATGGCTGGTGTGTGAGGTAACTATCCATCAGATGATGTAATGAGAGTCAGAGTAGAAATGAAGAGGACTATACAGGACACCACTGCTGCAAAAGAGGTGACCCTCTCTCTCCACTCTGGTTTTTAATGATCTATGTCACCATGGGAGTCCATCCTCCTCCTGTACCCCTCAGTGTCCTCTGGGCTGCAGAGCTGCAAGTTAGTACAAAGTGTCCCCAGTTCCGCTGCTAACACATGACTATGCTTATTGGCTCCAGTGCTTTAAAATTAGTGTCAGCATAAGTGTGCCACGGCCCTCTGATGTACATTACACCATGACCAGTGGCCTTTGAGAAACATGGATCTTAAGGACTGTCCTGGTTATTGGCTCCAGTGCTTTACCATTAGCTTAGCATCAGTGCGTCTGTCTGATGTACATTACAACATCACCAGTGGGCCTAGTAGATCTTAAGTGGCCTGCTGCTATCACCAGTGGGCCTAGTAGATCTTAGATGCTCTAGTTCTCTCTGATGATGTTTATCAAGTGGAGGGCCGTTGTTGATTGTGTTGAAGTATTGCTTCCCCAGAGGGAGGATCAAGAGTGGGATGCAGAGACAGACGTGTTTGTGTGTTTACATGACGGAGAAGATCACACAGAACCACATCTCTGAGGCAGACGATGGCTCTCATCGCAACGTCTGTGGGTTCTGGATCGTGTCGTCGTGTTCAGTGGCCAGTCACACACACACACCCTCACAAAAGCTCAGATCTCCATCCTCTGAGAAATACTGGGAAATTGTTTGATTTGACGCATCGGCTAACAATCCACCAGCCAACTCTTCTCTGAAGTGAACGATGGAACTTTGCCTGAAATTAACTCAAAGGGACTTCATGGCATTTGAAATCTAATTAAAGAGTCTAGATTCTACTGAGTTACAGTGTCTTGAACAACAATTATAAGGTCCATCTACAGATTTGTAGACATTTGGGTTTTGACACTTTCAAACTGACCATTTCAGTGATCTGTGTTTATTAAAAGTCAGCAAATTTGATGCAGAGGCAAGTTTCAGTGTTTACTCTGCTAATCAACAACCTTTGTCGAATCAGGTAGAGCTGTGGTGCAGTTGACCAGTGGACAACGCTGGAACTATGGTTGAGGCAAGGGTTATGGTTGAACTGGGATGTGGACATGAAAATTAAGCGGAGCCAGTTCAGAAAGGAAACTTGAGGGCCCCGCCTCAGCTGAGATGATACCAATCAGAGGGTAGTATCAAACACGTCTACCAATCCCGCCTGATAATGGCGCCGGAGGAGATGGCTGCAGTTTTACAGTCCCCTAACCAACTGTGCTATTGTGTGTGACCATGTTAGCGTGCAATGCGCCCGGCCCTTCACAGGAGTCGCTAGTGCGCGATGGGACAAGGACATTCCTGCCGGCCAAACCCTCCCCTAACCTGGGCCAATTGTACGCTGCCCCATGTGTCTCCCGGTCGCGGCCGGCTGCGACAGAGCCTGGACTCGAACACAGAATCTCTAGTGGCACAGCTAGCACTGCGATGCTGAGCCTTAGACCACTGCGCCACTCGGGAGGCTACGATCATGTATATCCTACCAACGGACCATTAAAAACTGTAATATCTTATGTTTCACTGAGTCGTGGCTGAACAACGACATGAATAACATACAGGTTTTACGCTGTATTGGCAGGATAGAACAGCCGCCTCTGGTAAGACCAGGAGTGGCAGTCTATGTATATTTGTAAACAACAGCTGGTGCACGAAATCGAATGAAGTCTCAAGGTTTTGCTCGCCTGAGGTAGAGTATCTCATGATAAGCTGTAGACCACACTGCTGTAGACCACACACACCGAGAGTTTTCATCTATATTCTGCATAGCTGTCTATTTGCCACAACAAACCGATGCTGGCACTAAGACGTGACTCAAGGAGCTGTGTACGGCCATAAGCAAACAGGAAAACGCTCATCCAGAGGCGGCACTCCTAGTGGCCGGGGACTTTAATGCAAGGAAACTTAAATCTGTTTACCTCATTTGTACCAGCATGTTAAATGTGCAACCAGAGGGGAAAAAAACTCTAAACCACCTTTACTCCACACACAAAGACGCGTACAAAGCTCTCCATCACCCTCCATTTGTCAAATCTGACCATAATTCTATCCTCCTGATTCCTGCTTACAAGCAAAAACTAAAGCAGGAAGCACCAGTGTCTCGGTCAATAAAAAAGTGGTCAGATGAAGCAGATGCTCAGCTACAGGACTGTTTCTCTAGCACAGACTGGAATATGTTCCGGGATTCTTCCGATGGAATTGAGGAGTACACCACATCAGTCACTGGCTTCATCAATAAGTGCATCGATGACGTCGTGCCCACAGTAACTGTACGTACATACCCCAACCAGAAGCCATGGATTACAGGCAACATCCACACTGAGCTAAAGGTTAGAGCTTCCGCTTTCAAGGAGCGGGTCTCTAACCCGGAAGCTCATAAGAAATCCTGCTATGCCCTCCGATGAACCATCAAACAGGCAAAGAATCAATACCGGACTAAGATTGAATCATACTACACCGGCTCCAACGCTCGTCGGATGTGGCAGGGCTTGCAACCTATTACAGAGTACAAAGTAGTACACCCGCGAGCTGCACAGTGACACGAGCCTACCAGACAAGCTAAATTGCTTCGAGGCAAGCAACACTGAAACATGCATGAGAGCATCAGCTGATCCAGACGACTGTGTGATCACGATCTCCGCAGCCGATGTGAGAAAGACCTTTAAACAGGTCAACATTCACAATGTCGCAGGGCAAGACGGATTACCAGGATGTGAACTTCGAGTATGCGCTGACCAACTGGCAAGTGTCTTCACTGACATTTTCAACCTGTCCCTGACTGTCTGAAAAACCAACATGTTTCAAGCAGACCACCATAGTCTCTGTGCCCAAGAACACTAAGGTAACCTGCCTAAATGACTACCAACCCGTAGCACTCAGGTCTGTAGCCATTAAGTGCTTTGAAAGGCTGGTCATGGCTCACATCAACCCCATTATCCCAGAAACCCTAGACCGACTCCAATTTCATACCGCCCCAATAGATCCACAGATGATTCAATCTCTATTGCACTCCACACTTCCCTTTCCCACCTGGACAAAAGGAACACCTATGTGAGAATGCTATTCATTAACTACAGCTCAGCGTTCAACACCATAGTGCCCTCAAAGCTCATCACTAAGCTAAGGACCCTGGGACTAAACACCTCCCTCTGCAACTGGATCCTGGACTTCCTGACGGGCCACCCCCCAGGTGGTAATGGTAGGTAACAACACATCCGCCACGCTGATCCTCAACACGGGGGCCCCTCAGGGGTGGGTGCTCAGTCATCTCCTGTACTCCCTGTTTACGAATGACTACATGGCCAGGCTCGCTCCAACAACATCATTAAGTTTGCCGATGGCACAACAGTGGTAGGCCTGATCACCAACAATGATGAGAACGCCTATAGGGAGGAGGTCAGAGACCTGGCCGTGTGGTGCCAGGATAACAAGTTCTCCCTCAACGTGATCAAGACAAAGGAGATGATTGTGGACTACAGGAAATGGAGGACCGAGCACGCCCCCATTCTCATCAACGGGGTTGTTGTGGAGCAGGTTGAGAGCTTCAAGTTCCTTGGTGTACACATCACCAGCAAACTATCATGGTCCAAACACACCAATACAGTCATGAAGAGGGCACGACAAAGCCCATTCCCCCTCAGGAGACTGAAAAGATTTGTCATGGGTCCTCAGATCCTCAAGAGATTCTACAGCTGCACCATCGAGAGCATCCTGACTGGTTGCATCACTGCCTGGTATGGCAACTGCTCGGCCTCCGACTGCAAGGCACTACAGAGGGTGCCCAGTATGGCCCAGTACATCACCGGGGCCAAGCTTCCTGCCGTCAGAGGAAGGCCCTAAAAATGTTCAAAGACTCCAGCCACCCTAGTCATAGACTGTTCTCTCTGCTACCGCATGGCAAGTGGTACCGAAGCACCAAGTCTAGGACCAAAAAGCTTCTTAACAGCTTCGACCCCCAAGCCATAAGACTCCTGAACAGCTAATCAAATGTCTACCCAGACTATTTGCATCCCCCCTCTTTTGCGCTGCTGCTACTCTCTGTTTATTTATTTATTACACTTATTTTTCTTAAAACTGCATTGTTGGTTAAGGGCTTGTAACTACAACAGTTTTAAGGTTGAACATCCCTGTTCAACCCTAACCCTAACCCTAACCCTAGCCTCAACCACAACCCCAACCTTAACACTAAACCACAACCCTAAACCTAACCCTAGTTCAGAAAGAAAATGCCACTTAGAAATATGTTTAACCATTATTAGATTTGGGTATGTAATTTTGGGGGATTTTTTTTTAAAGGGTCCGATCCTTAAGCAATGAATAATGCAAGTCTTGGCGATATAGGCTCTGCTCCTTCAGGTTAGCTCACTGTGCAAGCAAAGCGCCCATATAAAATATAGCCTACGAGCAGTGAGTGTGGTAAATTATACTATTCCCCCGGCAGGAACACAGAACCTAAAAGGTGGAGGCTGAGGTCGTGGTGGGAGCAAGAAGCCAGTGCATAGAAGCAGTAGCAGCAAGTGCCAACAGGATGAGTGATTAGACCCTTCAGCTTAAGTAGCCTGCGCAATAAATCAAATCAAATTTTATTTGTCACATGCGCCGAATACAACAGGTGTAGACCTTACAGTGAAATGCTTACTGTAGCTTCATGTCCACATCCAGAGATGGGCAGTATTTCTGTTACATGTATCTAAAATATGCATGTCAATTATTTCTGAGTATTTTGTCATTTGTATTACACTGGGCTGAACTACACTCCAATGTATTTTGTAACAAGATACTTTCGAGAGCTTATTTTCAAAATACAAAATACTTTGTCATTTTTTATAGCGGTTCACCATTTTGTGGCCCCTTTTCACTCTGCATTAATATCATTAGTCTATTGGCACTATGATGTGGTAAGAGCATCTGCTAAATGAACTAAATATAAATGTGTATATATAATATTTTAATTGCAAAGCATGCTGTGTAGTATTCCAATGAGCGCCGCCCCAAAACAAGGTTTTGTTTTGAAGTGATACACTTTTTGCCAAAATTGACTTTTCGTAGCAGGCTGAGGAGACCTTATGCAGCAGGTTGGGGGAATTAGGAGAACAAGGTTAATCCTCAACATTTTACTGCAGTGGGCTAAATCAAGGTCACACAAAGTGATTCTTGGTGTCTTATACAAATCTATGCCTCACACACATGGCTATGGGCTTACAATTAGAAGACACCTGTACCATGTCAGATATAGAGTTGATATTTATTCAATTTTGAGTTTGCATCACAGAAGACTGAAATATAACAAAACTGTTTGACATAGAAACACCGGATTTGTCCGTAAAAAAAAAAAAAATGAATATCATTATAAAAATATGAATAACATTCCACCCATGAGGCCAAAGAGGGCACTTTTGGTCATTGACTGCAGGAAAGGGCTACGAGTCTATTGATTCACTCGTGTGTCAATCTGAGTAACATAATAAAGAAATCCCCATCTAAATCCATCAGTTTAAGCTAGAGATATCTGTTTGCATGGGCTGCGTCTCAATCCACCACATCAGCAAATGGCAGCCTTCTGTATCTGTGGTGGAAGGTGGCTGAGCCGGTGCTTGTCAGACCATGTGACATCCCGAAAATCGGTCTTCTCACAAAAAACGTCCGGTGCTTGTCAGACCATGTGACATCCCGAAAATCGGTCTTCTCACAAAAAACGTCCGTAGCGTCCGAACGGTTTGGCCTACAAACTAATATGATGCTGTTCTCCTTTCGGTCTATGACCCCCATAAATGTCACAGGACTCATATGAAGGTAACAATGTACAGGTTAAAACAATTCATGGAAGTATGGAGTTAGTTTGATGCCAACCGAAAAAAGGTTAAATATGTGTCCAAAAAACTAAGATATTTCCTGAGCTTTCTTATATCTCCTAGATATAGGACAGACACTTCAAAACCTTATTCCTTATGATTTTTTTTTTACTGTCTGTTTTTGCCATTTATGAATGTGTAATTCAATGCATTTCAGTGGGCTATAGTATTAAAGGCCAAATTCCTTTTTAAATATAATTTTTTTACCTACAGGTAAAAATTCAAAACATGACCTAGAAACAAGGTCAATGATAAATGGTGTGCTTTGCAGTTCATTTTGGTATGTTCATTTTCACATATATATTTACATTTTGTTAATTTACCAGACACTCTTCTTACAGTCAGTGAATTCAACTAAGGTAGATCAACAACACATATCACAGTCATAGCAAGTAAAACGTTTCTATAACCATTACTGAGAATGTTGTTGCTGTTCATGTCGGCTACTTGCAAATGTATTTCTGTATTTCAAAATTAAACACATTTCAAAATATAAGTATTTTTTGGTTTATTTTGATACATTGATCTTTATGGTATTTTGTAGTTGTATTTTGTCATTTTTTCCCATCCCTGTCAAGATCCTGTTTCAACCCTAACCCTAGATGACCAATAGAGGACCAGAGGTCAGAGTTGATCTAACAACTCCATTGCCTTGTATCCTCCAACCTCCATTAGCCAGACCAACACAAGTGGATGGGTTAATGTTGGTACTGGTTAACATAGCCTGACGGTGAGTGATGAGTGGGAGGCAGAGAAAGGGCAGTGATGTAGGGTCTTCTCCTGTACACCATCCCTCCCCAGTCCTCTCTAATGAAAGAGAGAGGAATGAAAGAGAGAGGGAACCAAACAATGTTAGAACACCATGAGGCTCCATCCATGCTCACATCTTTAAAAATAAAAAATAAATATAGTACCAGTCTCAAATTACATGCTAAAATCAATTCTAGAATGTTTTACTTTTATATTTATTTTATGAGGGACTCATTTGAGCACCTCCAGTTTAAAGTTGTTGGTCGTTGCGAGGCTGTAAGGTATTGATGGAGACATCCATTTGTGTTTTATTTAATCTACTTAACCACCTGCCAGGGGTTGTAAATGCTAAAGCACACTCTGAGGAGTGGGGATATTGATGACTTGGCCGTAAAACTTACAACAAAAATTGCTGAAGGCACGAAAATGTGGATGGGGACATGCATAAATCTAAAGATGGTATAAAAAGGGACTCCACCATGCTCAAGTAAAGGAAATAGGGTCTTACTGAATCATAGAGGCCTGTACACACTCAAGTTGCCAAATGATATATAACACATTTGACACAATTGTTGGGAAACCACTTATATTTTTGTGATGCTACAGAGAGTTTGTCTGCACAAAAATGTTTACACAACCATTGTCCGGTGTCTATACAGGTAATTACTTTTTGCATAGAAAAACTCTGTTGTATAGGCAGAACCGTTCTGCCAAATGCGTAGTTATCACGACTCAGGATATGGCCCAGATGCAGACACAGGAGGCAGATAGTACAGTTCTCACATGATTTATTGGAAACACGGGGCAGGCAAAGGGCAGGTCGAGGGCAGGCAGAGGTTCGTGATCAGGTCAGTCAGGCAGGTACAGAATGGCAGGCAGGTACGGGGTCATGGCAGGCAGAGGTTTGCCATCAGGTCAGTCAGGCAGGTACAGGATGGCAGGCAGGTTCGGGGTCAGGGCAGGCAGAATGGTCAGAACCGGGAAAAACTAGGAAACAGAACTAGAGAAACAGGAAGGCGGGAGAGAACGCTGGTAAGACCTGACAAGACGAACTGGAAAACAGATAAACAAAGAACACAGGTATAAATACACAGGGGATAATGGGAAGATGGGCGACACCTGGAAGGGGGTGGAGACAAGCACAAAGACAGGTGAAAAAGATCAGGGTGTGACAGTAGTACTGTACATTAGTTGTACAATCTGCATGTGTACAGTGTTTTTCATAAGTACAAGGAGTAGCCAGCCAAATAGAAAAAGTTGCCAGCCAGGGAGCTCTGGGCTGGGGGGTTCTGGGGGGACATGCCCCCAGGGAAAGAAATTGCAGAACAATCTCTATTTTTCTGGCCTCTGGTACATTCTAATGCCTTGATTCCATCTGAAATACACAGATAAATGATTGAATACTTTAAAGGGTGACTGCACTTTCTGATTTGGCCTCGTTTTAGATTTGGTTAATTAAGAAATACTAGCGGCCATTACTAAATTAAAACGTGAGTTGGTTTCTGGGTGTGGTTTGATGTGCTTGTTTTGTGTGTGTGTGTGTGTGTGTGTTCTTTTTGCTATACTTATCCCCCCCTACCCTTCCATCCCTACCCTAATTGGAGTAAACAAACGGACAACAATACTTCTACTGTTACTTACGGCAATTTCACTCACATCTACGGTACCTGTAGTTAAAAAATTATACATACGGTATATTCCTCATTTCCTTTTTCTTCAAGTGCTGGATTTTCACCCACAGTGGCCAATACACTATTCATTCTGATCTTAACTCCAATCTTCCGTTGTCCACAGATTTTTTTTAAAACACACAGAAATTCCAGTGTTTCTATGTCAAACGGTTTTGTTATATTCCAGTCATCTGTGATGTACGTGTATATACAGTTGAAGTCGGAAGTTTACATACACTTAGGTTGGAGTAATTAAAACTCATTTTTCAACCACTCCACAAATGTCTTGTTAACAAACTATAGTTTTGGCAAGTCGGTAAGGACATCTACTTTGTGCATGACACAAGTAATTTTTCCACCAATTGTTTGCAGACAGATTATTTCACTTATAATTCACTGTATCACAATTCCAGTGGGTCTGAAGTATACATACACTAAGTTGATTGTGCCTTTAAACAGCTTGGAAAATTCCAGAAAATGATGTCATGGCTTTAGAAGCTTCTGATAGGCTAATTGACTTATTTTTAATCAATTGGAGGTGTACCTGTATTTCAAGGCCTACCTTCAAATCCAGTGCCTCTTTGCTTGACATCATGGACAAATCAAAAGAAATCAGCCAAGACCTCAAAAAACAAAATGTAGACCTCCACAAGTCTGGTTCATCCTTGGGAGCATTTTACAAATGCCTGAATGTACCACATTCATCTGTACAAACAATAGTACGCAAGTATAAACACCTTGGGACTACGCAAAGGCCCTTGTGAAGATGCTGGAGGAAACAGGTACAAAAGTATCTATATCCACAGTAAAACGAGTCCTATATCGACATAACCTGAAAGGCCGCTCAGCAAGGAAGAAGCCACTGCTCCAAAACCGCCATAAAAAAGCCAGACTACGGTTTGCAACTGCACATGGGGACAAAGATCGTACTTTTTGATGAAACAAAAATAGAACTGTTTGGCCATAATGACCATCATTATGTTTGGAGGAAAAAGGGGGAGGCTTGCAAGCCGAAGAATACCATTCCAACCATGATGCACGAGGTGCCAGCATCATGTTGTGGGGGTGCTTTGCTGCAGGAGGGACTGGTGCACTTCACAAAATAGATGGCATCATGTGGGAGGAAAATTATGTGGATATATTGAAGCAACATCTCAAGACATCAGTCAGGAAGTTAAAGCTTGGTTGCAAATGGGTCTTCCAAATGGACAATGACCCCAAGCATACTTCCAAAGTTGTGGCAAAATGGCTTAAGGACAACAAAGTCAAGGTTTTGGAGAGGCCATCACAAAGCCCTGACCTCAATCCTGTAGAAAATTTGTGGGCAGAACTGAAAAGGTGTGTGCGAGCAAGGAGGCCTACAAACCTGACTCAGTTACACCAGCTCTGTCAGGAGGAATATGCCAAAATTCACACAACTTATTGTGGGAAGCTTGTGGAAGGCTACCTGAAACATTTAACCCAAGTTAAACAATTTAAAGGCAATGCTACCAAATACTAATTGAGTGTATGTAAACTTCTGACCCACTGAGAATGTGATGAAATAAATAAAAGCTGAAATAAATCATTCTCTCTACTATTATTCTGACATTTCACATTCTTAAAATAAAGTGGTGATCCTAACTGATCTAAGACAGGGGATTTTTACTAGGATTAAATGTCAGGAATTGTGAAAAACTGAGTTTAAATGTATTTGGCTAAAGTGTATGTAAATTTCCGACTTCAAATGTAAAGTGTAATATTGGGATGCCAACTCAAAATGTAATACATTTCAACTCTATATCTGACATGGTACCGGTGTCTTCTTTGTTTTAAGCCCATAACCATGTGTGTAAGGTGTATACTTTTGTTTCAAAGTAGATTTGTTTAAGACTACCAAGAAACACTCTGTGCGACTTTGATTTAGTCCACTGCAGTAAAAGGTTATTACACTAGAGACTTACCATGTCTTGTAGTGGTTGCAGCTCAATCACCTCTTTCTGCTGACATAACATGGGACTTGTGAAAGCGGCCTTTTTCTACACTTGAGAGTATCCGGTTTATGACTATAAACCTATCAACTCCCGAGATTAGGCTGGTGTAACCGATGTGAAATGGCTAGCTAGTTAGTGGGGTGCGCGCTAATAGCGTTTCAAACGTCACTCGCTCTGAGACTTGTAGTAGTTGTTCCCCTTGCAAAGGGGCTTTTGTGGAGCGATGGGTAACGATGCTTCGAGGGTAGCTGTTGTCGATGTGTTCCTGGTTCAAGCCCAGGTAGGGGCGAGGAGAGGGACGGAAGCTATACTGTTACACTGGCAATACTAAAGTGCCTATATGAACATCCAATAGTCAAAGGTATATGAAATACAAATGGTATAGAGAGAAATAGTCCTATAATTCCAATAATAACCTCAACCTAAAACTTCTTACCTGGGAATATTGAAGACTCATGTTAAAAGGAACCACCAGCTTTCATATGTTCTCATGTTCTGAGCAAGGAACTTAAATGTTAGCTTTTTTACATGGCACACATTGCACTTTTACTTTCTTCTCCAACACTTTGTTTTTGCATTATTTAAACCAAATTGAACATGTTTCATTATTTATTTGAGGCTAAATTGATTTGATTGATGTATTATATTAAGTTAAAATAAAAGTGTTCATACAGTATTGTTGTAATTGTCATTATTACAAATAACTAAATAAAAAAATAAAAAATAAATCGGTCGATCAATCGGTATCGGCTTTTTTTGGTCCTCCAATAATCGGTATCGGTATCGGCGTTGAAAAATCATAATCGGTCGACCTCTAATACATACATACCGTAGAATGCTAAATCATGCAATTATTATTCTCAAGCTAACCAAAAGCATTGAGCTACGAATGCCTGTTCTCGCCATTTTCAGTTGAATTAATCTAACTTTATTTCATGGCAACTCAAGCAGGCCATGTCGTATTTGTTTCATAGTCGATATGTAATCATATTTCATGACAGTGTAACGGTTAGCTTTGTTTACAGAAGGATGAAAGAACACAATATGTTTGTCAGGGAATGCTATTCTGATATGTCAGATGAAGAGTTAGACCAGAAAGTCAGCGCCATTAAGGCAAGGATGCCCCATGCAGGCTTTAGAATGGTCAAAGGAAGTCTCAGAGCAATGGACCATTGTGTACAATGGCAAAGAGTCTTTGCAGCCTGTAGATGGTGCAGGTATCATTTCCAGAATGATCCAGCTTCGTTGCATTGCTCGGGAAAAATACTCTGTTCTTGCACCCATGTCTCCCGTCCACATTGATACAAATCCTAAATTGATAAGATGTATAATGTCTCCATCAAATCTAAGTTATTTTTTAAATTTATCCCCTTTTCTCCCCAATTTTCGTGGTATCCAATCACTAGTAATTACTATCTTGTCTCATCGCTACAACTCCCGTACGGGCTCGGGAGAGACGAAGGTCGAAAGCCATGCGTCCTCCGAAGCACAACCCAACCAAGCCGCACTGCTTCTTAACACAGCGCGCCTCCAACCCGGAAGCCAGCCGCACCAATGTGTCGGAGGAAACATCGTGCACCTGGCCCCCTCGGTTAGCGCGCACTGCGCCCGGCCCGCCACAGGAGTCGCTGGAGCGCGATGAGACAAGGATATCCCTACCGGCCAAACCCTCCCTAACCCGGACGACGCTATGCCAATTGTGCGTCGCCCCACGGACCTCCCGGTCGCGGCCGGCTGCGACAGAGCTGGGCACGAACCCAGAGACACTGGTGGCGCAGCTAGCACTGCGATGCAGTGCCCTAGACCACTGCGCCACCCGGGAGGCCCCAAAGTTATTTTAACTTTTTATTCTTATTCGTCGACAAATGTTCAATGATGTATGAAATTGGAGTTGTTCTTCATCAATTGGTAATACATAAATAATGAAGCAGGTTAATAGGTTAAACATTTCACTTTTAATTCCAATGCTTTTTTTAAAGATACAGGTAAGAGGTAAGTACATTATTTTGTATACATATTGCATATTTCCCATCACCTAATGAACAACCACAATACCAGTCTGGTGTTAAGCTTTCTGTGCTGTATTGACGTATCCTGAAAATGACATCTGCTGCTTTAGATTGAACGGTCATATCTCAGTTATTGTTTTCATATCTACAAAAAATAAGCTATTGTCTTTACTTTCAGAGTGCGAGCTGATCAAGGGGTCGAAAATTTAGATATTGCCAGATGTTCACTGTCTGAGGAACCGGCCGTGGAAGCTTTATTGCTGGCAAAAGTGTCCATAACCAGAGGTAATTAAACTGTTCTGTGTTCTTTCTCTCTTCCTCTCTGCCTGTCTTGTTGTACATGGAACCTGTCTCACATGCACAGTTTGGAGGAAGAAGGATACCTTGACCTGTCGAATTCTATCCACCTCTTCTGTGTGGGATAAGTGTTCCTACCTCGTCTGCGGGTAGATCTGCAGCATTTCACAGAGAGTTGGAATAATCGCCCCTTAAGTACAGAGGCGAACCTGACACCTCACCAGCTGTGGCATATCGGAATGCTCCAAACACCTGTGCACATTTTTGTTTTTGCCTTAGCACTACACAGCTGATTCAAATGATCAAGTCAAGTGGTATTTATGTCTAATAATGACACTATCTTCTATTGTTTGTCCTCATGTGTCTGTTTTTCAGCATAAAGTACTCTTTGGCCACTTAGTGTGGGCACCAGTTGAGACCACACACACACACACAATAACAGTCTCTCCTTCACTTCATCCTTCTCCCTAAATCCTCTAGGTTATATCAGCGGTGTCGGTGAACCCCTCCCGCATCTGAACTGGCTGTCAAAGAGGGCACAGCATGATCATAGATGAGAGGTCAGGTCAACAGGAAGTATTATTAAAGAGATGCTTTACATTGAAATACAAATAGAGATGTAGTAGTCCCACAGTTAATGATCCAAGGTCAGTTTTGCATTTTACCTCCTGATGATTATGATGATTGACCATGTTAGAATAAAAAAAACAAGGCATAATAATGCTCTCTATCCATCTGTCTCTCGTCTGCAGATATGTTTTGATGTGAGAGAGGAAGCCAGTCCCGTCATCGCCACCTCACCCGCTCTTAAGATAACCTTTGGGCAAACTGTGGGCCCAAGGCTGGTTAGGAGACACCGCTAGAGACACTGTAATTGTGATGAACTGAGAGAATATTAGGGTAGCACTGTAATTCATTAATCAGATGCTGTCTGCCTCTGTTCTTACCTCTTTCCCTTTCTGTCTTCTACACCTCTCTCCCCACCTCGTCTTTATTCTTCGTTTTATAATGCACACCATACGTGCATTGAAGTACAGATTGAACTTGTATTTATAATATAATATTACAATGATCATAATTATAATGCATGTATTATGTATTTATAACACCTGGATAATGAACTTCTTTCAATAAAGCGTTTCACATTCTCCACTGGTTGAAATTAAGTTTCTCATTGAAATACTATCCTGTGTCCTCAGATTAATGCAGATGAAGGGAGTTAGATATGCATAGTTTTTTTTCTTTCTGTATATATTAATTACAAATCACTCTTTACTTAAATCATGTTTCTAGTCTATTGCATAGTTACAATGTGTAATCATTGATGTTCCAGGAACAGGAGTGGTAAACACTGTTGAAGTGTATAATTGTAATACATAAATGCAGACACAGCATCATTCAAAGAATGTAGTTTGATACACCTGGTATTGGATATGACTGAAAAAGAATGTCTCAGAGATTCATACCTGAACCACACCTTTATTTGCCAAGGAAGAGTACATGATCAGTGAATATATTCAATGTACAGGCTACACTGTGGGTGATCTCATGTGTGGTAATAACTACAGCACATGTATATAGGACTTGTATCCTTGGCACAATAAAGTTATTATATTCTACTCAATCCATAGACTTCATTAATGCCATTCAGACTTGAAGTTGATGCAACAACTATGATATCTGAGGCTCATAGATAGGCTCTGAACTAATATTCATACCAAACGTTTTGGGGTCCATACACAGATCGGCTACATACTGTAGCTAGCTACACATCCATAGGCATACAGTTATTTTTATCCTCCACTACACAATTAAGCAAGTAAATCGTTAGCTAACGTTAGCTATGTTACTTCAGCTACATTGCATGGCAAGGCATTCTTACACAATTGTACATTCAATTTGCAGTAAATGCTTCAGCTAGCTAGATTCTTTACATCCATTGTTTCCCAAGACGACAGCCTGGTTTACTGGTTTTCTCAGGAGTCCCTAAAACATTAAACAACACAAATTACAATGTACTGTACTCATGTCATAACACCAGCTAGCTAGCTGGCTAATGTTAGCTAGTCAGTTAATTTGCTAAATCGCGATTTTCGTAAATTAACTTTGTCAAAAAAATATGCACAATTGTTTGTTTCTACATTAACTAACATATTCCTCTCAATTGTACATTTTTAGTTTGACTCGTTATGACTTTATAACTTCTTACATTTGCTTCCCCCGTAATGTTTTGTCAGTCAACTTTGTTGAAGAAAGCCACCAGGGACGGGTGGTTCCCGTCAAATTCGCCATTGGAACCACTCGATATTATCGGTCATATAAAAACCTTGGGACCCAAATGCAGAGTGAGTGCTCTATCTCCCCCTTGTGGTGGTCTGGAGCAATGAAGCCGTGATGCTGGGTACCTCTAAGTCCCGCGGTGTAAGCTCGCAACTTTTAAAGGAGGAATCACTGTAGTTACAAGGTGGGCATTTCATAATGTATATTTTTTTAAGTATTGACTTAATACTTAAATATTCAATGTAGTCGGAGCTAGATTCCACAAAGCCTGGTCTCGGATTCACACCGTTGGTGAAGTTCATCAGAAACTTCCTTCACCATGGAGTGGAGTTTAGTCCGCCAGGCCCCTGCTAGAGCGTCACGTCTCTCTACCTCCTCTCCCTCGCGCTTTATCAGCTCTGGTTAATAAAGTAGTTTAAAAATGGACTTTTCTGCTGCTTCCCTCACTCGGATCGGATCGGACCAGGTCTGGATCCAATCAGGTCTATACGGAATGGGTCTAGTTGTCCTCGGGTCCGTTCAGAACGGGTCTCTATATTTATTTTATTTTATTTATGCATATAAGGTCCGGATCGGAAAGCCCCAGGTCCATTTCGGGAACACGTCCAACTTTTTGGACCCATGAAGGCCTCTACAGTACGGGGCCACAGGGTAGCCTCAATCCCAGATGTTCTGGGTCTGGTAACGGTGCGATAATTAGCAGTGCAACGCTATACAGAGAGTACTAGTGTAAATGATAACAGTCCAATATACCACAGGGAGCTATCCCCAACATTATATCCTTGTGTCATCGTGTATTGGCCTTTTATAGGAACAAGGCTTTTGTCCTAAAAACAGTAAGGTCTTTTTCCATGTTAGCAAACACAACAACCCACCCAGGACCCGAGGGGCATGGTATAGACGATTAAAGCCCAATTCCAGATCCATACTTGATAGTTTCCTCCCTCCTGTCACAACTGATAAGACTTACATCTTAGTTTTGCTGCAAAACGTTTTTTTTCAGGACCTCAGATTCAGATCGTTTGTTTTCTTCTACAGAGACTAGTTGCTATTCTCCACAATAGACACACCTTTATTTATATTTAATCCATTCTCACAGGTCTCACTGCGATGACAAATAGGCTTCCTGTTCCCCTGCTCCCTGTGGGAGGTTAATGCGTTGAAACTGAACCCAACCTGGGTAGCTAAGAACAAGTAGCAAAACATGAATAATTTATGTAGAGACCTGCAAGCCTTTTTCTGCCCCCTTGTATCCATCTGAAGTTGAGAGTTCTGAAAGGGGTGCAAGCGCGTGCTTAGGCAACAAAAAAGGCTCTTGGTGGTAGTGCATTAAACTTTGAGAAAAAATAAATCAGGAGGCAGAAAGTAAGTGAAAATCAGTGTGTCAGGTCGTATTCTAGCCATTCTCCACTAGGCTTTTAAGCAAATTTCCTGTCCTTGTGTTTAATTGAAGCATTTTGCTGCTGTGTCCCTGAAAAGTTCACGCACGATCACGGTCGCAAACACACACATACACACACACATACACACACACACACAAACACACACGGCACTCTATATGAACCATCAATTTGTTCCAACAAAGCTAAGGTGTTGTTTGAAGTAATGTGTTCTTATTTCCGCCCTCAAAACACCTTCTACTTCTCTGTAATTTTTCGAAACAGATGTAGACACAAACAGATGTAGAGACAGATGTGTACAACAATCTTGTTTTATGTTGAATAAGCCAACATCAACCAAACATAAAAATCTGAATTCAGTGGAAAACAATGAAACAGGTCAGGCGCCTATAGTCTAAATCAAAGTGCTTTCTATATCTTACTGTTCACAATTACCCACATAAACATCTGTTTTTCAGCAGTACCATGTAACCTGTATACAGTATGTACATTACAGAGTGACAGAACTCCTTACTGACATTTCAGAGCCGCTAAACCACATATTATGCATGATGCTGCTGCTAGTCATCGTACAGACAGTATTCAAATAAAGCTACAGTGCTGCAAAGGCCATACGTACTGTGTATGTACCGAGTGGCAGAACTTCCAACTGCATGTGTTAACATTTCAGAGCCTTTCCACCATATAATCATAATGCTCCTAGTCAACATGCAGTATTTATATAAAGCTACAGTAGAGGGCTGAGAAGGTCAGGTGTTTTTTCTGATTCATAGTGGTCCTTATGGGGAGGAGGGTAACGTAATGGATAGATTGTGAGGTAGCTTTTCCACCTCTCTGAGGCACACACACGCACGTGCACACACACGCATGCACGCACAAACACACACACACACATAGCTTTCCTCTCAGAGGAGGAAAGGACCTATTTCCTCTCAGCTGGAGAGCATTATGTCTGAGAGGACTGAGAGGGCTGGAGCAGCTATACACAGGGCCTCTTCTAGGACGTCTGTGTCCCAAATGGCACCCTATTGCATATATACAATGGTGCACCCATGGCTGGGCTGTTGTCAAAAGAAGTGCACTATATAGGGAACAGGTCAGTTGGAACGCAACTGACCTCAGTCTATGTAATGTTCACCACTCAAATATTTTCAAATGGGTCATGCATATGTGCTGAAATGTATTTATGTCTTTGCATTTGTTTCTGTTCAATAGTGATGAAACTGTCGCAAAAGTTTTTAAAGTTTAGATATCCTATAGTATAGTGGGTTTTACTTGGTTTAAATGTGTGCAAGAGTAGAAGAGATATTTTGGTCACTCTTGTGATCTATAACCTTGCCTGAGACCAGAAGACTTGCATTAGCTCCTCTAGCGAATGCCTAGGCTTGAACTCAACAGACAGTTTTGGGTTCCATATTAACTCTGGGTCTTTACCTCCACTGGGCATATTCAGACTTATTTTATATTAAACTTTTATTTACCAGGAAGTCTCATTTGATGGATTTGATGGTTCTTCAATGAGTCTTTTCTCACCTTACATCTCAGGTAAGCCCCTGTAAGCCTTTGGGGACTCTGGCTCTCCCAGTAGGGGCCCCATGTGAACAAAGACAGAGCTGCACTGTGTTTAACTTAAAAGCAACAAACAGGTTCATTGTTAGCAGATCTCTCCTGGCAGTTGCCTTTCTTTAGCCTGTATTATCCTCTCCTCTATCCTCTCCTCTCCTGCTGTGAAGAGGGCCGTAAGCTGCTGAGAGGACCTATCTAGTCATGCTAGCTCTCTCTTTCACAGCCTGTATACCCTCTATGCTGAGCGTAGGGGAGAGCTGTATAAATTCACAGGAGGTTTTGGCAAAGAGCAAGCTAGAGGGATGTACTGTATGAAGCCCACATAGATACTGTCTCCCATGAGATATGAAGGAGGATGGGACTTTTATTATGGGGGAGGTGTCTGCTCAAGGATTTGAATCGATCTGCTCAAAGATTAGAACAGTTGGCTGATTTGTTGTAGGTAGCAGGGAAATCCAATGACTTTATAATGTGGTAGTTCTCTGCCAACGTACAGTAGGTGGCAAGACAATGACAAAAATATATCTTTCACTGTAACCGGTTATGTACTTGGTCAGTCCTCACCTGTGTCTCCCCTCACACCCACTCATCCATTGGCAATGTAAGCCACTCCCTCTGCGAGGCAATGTGTTTCAATCCCAGTGTCCAATTGTGAGTGTACTGGCTGCAGTCACCTCACAGAAGGGAACTTAACAGACAGGGTCCAGGCGCGCTCATCGGCAGCACAAGATATGTATATATATAAGTATTCAGACCCCTTTACTTTTTCCACATTTTGTTACTTTACAGCCTTATTCTAAAATGGATTAAATTCCCCCCCCCCCCCCCCCCCATTAATCTACACAAAAGAGCCCATAATGACCAAGCAAAAACCGGTTTTTAGAATTTTTTTGCAAATTTCTATATTAAAAAAATTGAAATATGACATTTCCATATGTATTCAGTATTCAGACCCTTTACTCAGTACTTTGTTGAAGCACGTTTGGTAGCGATTACAGCCTAGAGTCTTCTTGGGTATGACACTACAAGCTTGGCCCACCTGTATTTGGGGAGTCTCCCATTCTTCTCTGCAGATCCTCTCAAGCTCTGTCAGGTTGTTCAACCAGGTTGAAGTCTGGGCTCTGGCATGGCCACTCAAGGACATTCAGAGACTTGTCCCGAAGCCACTCCTGCGTTGTCTTGGCTGTGTGCTTAGGGTTGTTGACCTGTTGGAAGGTGAACCTTCGCCCCAGTCTGAGGTCCTGAGCGCTCTGGAGCAAGTTTTCAACAAGGATCTCTCTGTACTTCGCTCCGTTCATCTTTCCCTCTATCCTGACTAGTCTCCCAGTCCCTGCCGCTGAAAAACATCCCCACAGCATGATGCTGCCACCACCACAGTTCACCGTAGGGATGGTATTGGCCAGGTGATGAGTGGTGCCTGGTTTCCTCCAGACGTGACGCTTGGCATTCAGGTCAAAGAGTACAATCTTGGTTTCATCAGACCAGGCAATCTTGTTTCTCATGGTCTGAGAGTCCTTTAGTTGCCTTTTGGCAAACTCCAAGTGGGCTGTCATGTGCCTTTTACTGAGAAGTGGCTTCTGTCTGGCCACTCTACCATAAAGGCCTGATTGGTGGTGATGCAGACATGGTTGTCCTTCTGGAAGGTTCTCCCATCTCCACAGAGGAACTCTGGGGCTTTGTCAGAGTGACCATCGGGTTATTGGTCACCTCCCTGACCAAGGCCCTTCTCCCCTGATTGCTCAGTTTGGCCGGGCGGCCAACTCTAGGAAAAGTCTTGGTGGTTCCAAACTTCTTCCATTTAAGAATTATGGAGGCCACTGTGTTCTTGGGGACCTTCAATGCTGCATAAATGTCTTGGTACCCTTCCCCAGAACTGTGTCTCGACACAATCTTGTCTCTGAGCTCTACAAACAATTCATTTGACCTCATGGCTTGGTTTTTGCTCTGACATGTACTGTCAACTGTGGGACCTTACATAGACAGGTGTGTGCCTTTCCAAATCATGTCCAATCAATTGAATTTACCACAGGTGAACTCCAATCAAGTTGTAGAAACATCTTAAGGATGATCAATGGAAACAGGATGCACCTGAGTTTAATTTCAAGTTTCATAGCAAAGGGTCTGAGTACTTATGTAAATGTAATATTTCAGTTTTTTATTTGTAATACATTTGCTAAAATTTCTAAAAACCTGTTTTCACTTTGTCATTATGGGGTATTGACTGTAGATTGATGAGGGAAAAAAAACAATTTAATCAATTTTAGAATAAGGCTGTAAACATAAAAAAATGTGGAAAAAGTCAAGGGGTCTAAATACTTTCCGAATGAGAGAGAGAGATGCTACTTCCATCTTCAAGCACTCTACCTCAATATTCATCACTTTCTCTTTCTCTCTCTCTCTCTCCTACTTTCTCTCCCCCTCTCTCTCCCCTCCTCTAAGAGAGCAGCAGTAGAGAAACTTCCCTCTTGTGTGTGACAGATACTTGGAGCCCATCTGACTTAGAGTCCTTGACGTCAGCGCCAGGCCGGTGATGGTCTGGGACAGCTGTTGTGACAGCAGCCGGTCACAGCAGAGGTCTCAGTGCCACTCCGCCATGCCACAGGGACAGGGGACTATAGGTTAATGAAACTGGTGACACACACATTGGACGCCCAGTTGGCTGCTGATTGCACCTTTGAATGAATGTACCTCTGACTCTCCCCCAGCCGTTTCCTACCTAAACCCTGACATGTTTTTATCCAGAGGGACGAAGCTGTAGCCCACTGCGCCTCTGCATCCCCCAGCTATTCAGTCACCCAAACCTCTACTGATCCACCATGGATGCCCAGTTTTCCACTGAGTACACCTCTGACTGTCTCTTTCCCAGTCAGTCACCCAATTCCCTGCGGATCCATCATGGACCCTCAGTCGCCTACTAACTGTACCTTTACATCCCCCACAGACATTCCCTACCCAAAACTCTGACTGCCACATCATTCAGAGGGACAAAGGAAACTAAGTACCTGATCCACCATGGTGGCTCAGTTGCCTACTGACTGTGCATTTGCAGCTCCCAACCGTTCAGTCACCCAAACCCCTGCTGAGCCACCATGAACTCCCAGTTGTCCAGTCGCCTGCTGACTGCAGCTCTCAGACATTCACTAGTCAGCCAAACCCTGGTTGCAACGTTTTCATCCAGAGGTAGAAATTAAGCTAGTCCCTGGCTGTACCCCCTCCTAAACTTTGTTCAGGGTGCTGAGTCACATTGTCTGAACACAGCAATCAAAGGTAACCGTGCTGTCCGGTAGCCACATGTAACAAAACAAAAAACATGTTCATTTTTGATGAGGGGAAGGGAAGGGAGGAGGAGAAGGTCTGTATGTGTGTGCGTGAGTGCATCTGTGTGTGAGTGCATGCAAGACACTGCTCCCCAGGAATCCACAGAGGTATAGCCAGGCTTCTGGGGTGACTTTCTGTGAGCCTGTTTGCATTAGCTAAGAAAGGCATGCATCGCTCTGTAGGTGTGTGTGATTTAAGTAGGAAGCCTGCTAGATCAAAGAGTCCAGTGTTCTCCTGGCCGTGGCGTTTTCGCCTGCCTGGTTATCATAATTGCCTTTACTCTGAGGACATGCTGATTCCGTTAGGCCTTGTCTCCCCACATTACAGTTAGGAGACTGAACTCTGGTCTGGCTGTCTGCTTGCTTTTTCTTCTCAACCCTTTACAGTTAGAAATGGAAGTGTTGAAAATATTGATGTACTGTAGCTCTTTTTGGGGTGGACAGGAAAAGAGAGTTTGTACCATAGACGCTTTTGACAATTTGTAGAGTCCATGCCCCGACAAACTGAGGCTGTGATATGTGGTTGTCTAGCTATCTTAAGAGGAAGTCAAAAGATGAAATCAAAAGTAAAATGTCTAACATCTAACATATTCATAAAGCGTCTCAGAGTAGGAGTGCTGATCTGGGATCAGTTTTGCCTTTTAGATCATAATGAATAGGACAAGGGGGATATGATCCTAGATGAGGTACTCTGAGACACTTTATGAATATGGGGCCTGGAATTTCTTTATATATTGCCAGCTGCTAATCTCCTTCCAAGTATGCCCCTCACACACATCCATACAAGGCCATCTGTTTCCTTCTCCTCTGTCTCCCTTATCCCCCCATCCTCAGTCTTCTGGTTAAAATTGTATACATGTTGGGATTTATTTAAATATATGTCCCCAAAAGATAGAGGCTGGAGGGTACCAGACACATGCTAGGGAACACCTCAAAGTCACTTCTGATGGTGTGTGTGTGTTTGCATGTGTGTGTATACACCTCAAAGTCACTCATGATGGATACTCCAATTAGGATCCAGCTGTCATGCAGCTCGTAGCTCCGGCCCCTAAACCCATCCATCCTCATCAACACTACAGGCCAGTAATATGTAGAAGATAAGTTACAGCCAATATGATAGCATTTATGCTAAATGAGCCATTTGAAAGCGTAGCCCATTTTTCATAATCCAAGGTTTTCAGTTAAGACACATACTGTAGCTAAGGGAGTCCCAAGGAGACAGAGACACAGGAGACTTGCATGCTTGCCAAGGATGGAGGGAAGCAAAGCGTTTTTTCCATAAAAAATAAGGGGGGAAAAACTACCGATATCATAAAAGAAACAACACAGATATGAAGAGTGGCAGTTGGAATGGAAAACAAATGATGGGGTATAAAAATGTCACTTGGACAGACAGGGAGGCCTATTTTCTACCAGCCAGCCATTTGGTCTCAAAATCTATGACAGACAGGAACAACAACGGGGGAATAGAAAGACAGAGAGAGAACAAAGCCAAAAAGAAAATCTCCAAATTGCTTGTCAGACAATGAAAACTATTGTTTCCAACAGGCTTCTCTGCTCCCAACAGACCTGCTGTCAACAACAAAGATGTGTTTGTGTTGTGTGTGTTGTGTGTGTGTGTTAAACAGGCAAATTGTTGTGTTTTGTTTTCCTGAACAATTGAAACTGTCTGCATCATTGCCCTATCTCTCTCTCTCTGACAATATAACATGGAGGCTCCTGCATCCACGCTTACTACACTACAGTATAAATACTATTCTTGCCTTTTGCACTGATGCAATGAACTGCAATCCAATTACCCTAAAAGCTAAATAATTGTGTGTTTGACTGAGGCCCTCTCTATTCACATAGAGCAGGGGTTCCCAAACGGTTTTGCTTCATGACCCACCAACTGAGGTGTCTGATTCGCGACCCACCATAACGTTTGAGCAGTGAAAAAAACGTACACAAAACAAAGAATTAAAAAAATATATTTGCAGGTTCAAAGCTAAACTCCTGCAATTCCACACATCCTGTTATGGAGCTGAAAGAAAATGTTGCAGTTTTAAAGCCAATTTCCTGCAATTATACGCATTTTGCCATAGAACTTGAGAGAAAATATTGCAGTTTTTAAGCTAATTTCATCCAATTCTACACATTTTTACATGGCTAATGTTGTGTTCTTATGCTCAAAATCAATGGGGCTCTGATTGTCAAGCTTTTATTTTGTTGATTGGAAATTCTTAAAGACTATAGGCTATTATTAAAAAATATAGAGGTCCATTATCTTTTCAACATACTTTTTACTTGGTTTTAGTCATTTAAGTTTACACTGAAAGCGTTTTTCTATCCCTAAAATGTATTTCTGAAAACATTTGGGCAATGTCATCCCGCGACCCACCTGGACACCTGCCACGATCCCCAAGAGGGCCCCGACCCACAGCGTGGGAACCACTGCCACAGAGTACTGTTGAATTCCAGTTCACCCCCTGGGTCATGAGCACTGTGTATTGCGTGTTCTGATCCAGGCTGAGGCACACCATGATGCAGAGTGCTGTGCTGCACCATAGCCTGGTCTCAGATCTGTTTGTGCTGTCTTGCCAACTCTTATGGTCTTTGTCACAAGAAGTTGGTAAGACAGCACAGAGTGGGACCAGGCTATCCAGATCTGGGACATACAGCTTCCCAGTAGCTTCTATCTCTTGTCTTTGAGGACATCTTGCACTCAACTCCAACACCTGACAGAGGGGTTAGGAGAGAGATCAATCAGACACACACACCTATGGGTCAGATAACAAATCTCTCCATTGAGGAGAGAGAAACATGAGTGAGAGAGAAAGAGAGAATCTCTGCAACTAAAATCAATCATAGCATCTAGTGTATCCAGAGAGCCAGTGAGTCAGAATGAGCCAGAGCAGGTCACCTCCCTTTGCATGCATGGGGACCCCAGAGTCCAATATTCAGCCCTGATCGTAGCCTACATATGACTTCAGGCACAGCTGGGAGAGGGTCTTGTGTGTGTCTTCTAGACGGAATAGGCGTCTTCGTGGACTTTACACTAGTGAGGTCATGTATGTTGATCTTCATTTGTTTCATTAACTGGAAATGGGGAAATGAGTGCTGACATTTCCTGGAAGAAAAGAAGGTGAAATGTCCTGCAGTTTTTTGTACTTTTACACTTGGTCTGCAGTTGCATTCATTGTGAAATAGAACATGAAGGGGAGGAGAAGAGTGGATGATGGAGGAGAAGAGAAGTGGGTATACTGTATTTCAAAATGTATTTTTAATAAGCTGCTTAAAATCTCACATACATTTGTTTTTACAGGACAATAACACCTATACCCCCAAAACACATGATAAGCAGTGTAATAGGAACGAGTTTCACTATTGTACACATACTGACTACCTCATCACAGAGTGGGTGGAGAGGACAGAATGCACAGATCACAGGGAATTAAGGCAACATATCACAAGGTTTTGAAGGTAAAGAGCATAAAGACAAAACAAAGTGTTCTATCACTGGGTCGTTCCACGAAGAGTGCCTTTGGCGTCCCTTTGATATTTTAAGTAGAAATTGTGCAACAATATTGCATTTCAAAAGCCTGTTATATTAAATGAAGTGCCCTTTAACATAGACCACATGTAGAATTTAATCAATCTGAATGAATAAATAAATAAAGTCTTGATTAAGTGCCACAATTCAGCATTTTGACATGTCCCTCTGTCTTCCCTCTGACTTCTAGGAAGATTTTTAACCCACTTAATCCCCACAGGTTCTCACCATCATTGTAAAGCCCTAGTTATTTTGTTGCTTTGACAAAGTAATTTCTGAAGATGATTATTTATTTTGTGTGATTAGGGATTCATTTACATCTGTCCCTCATTCTAAAGGTCAACCCTGTAACGTGAACTGAACTCTCATTGTAATATGGTGAAACTCTTTCTTTTAAATATTTTTTTCAAAAGAAACATTAAACATCTAATAGCCAAATCAAATCATCAAATCATCAAATCAAATCATAGCGTAAAAGCAGGTGAGATGGTTCTACTCTGAGCGGATCAAGCATAACATGTCAACCCTGTTACCCATACATAGACAGGCTAGAAATATATTTGTAATTTTACCTATTAAGATGGGAAAATGTGTTTTTATGAACTGAACATGTGCTCTGACAGAATGTTAAAATTAGGTGAAATTATTATTTTTTCTTTGTTAACCAAGTTACAGTTCTCAAAAGGCACCGAATTGGTGGAACGACCCCACGAGGTAAAGAGAAAAACTCTTACTGTACAAGGGGAGTTAAAAAAATAACAAGGAGAAAGGAAAGGACAAACGCCATTCAGAACATATAGTTGAAGTCGGAAGTTTACATACACTTAGGTTGGAGTCATTAAAACTTGTTTTTCAACCACTCCACAAATGTCTTGTTAACAAACTATAGTTTCAGCAAGTCGGTTAGGACATCTAATTTGTGCGTGACAAGTCATTTTTCCAACAATTGTTTACAGACAGATTATTTCACTATCACAATTCCAGTGGGTCAGAAGTTTACATACACTAAGTTGACTGTGCATTTAAACAGCTTGGAAAATTCCAGAAAATTATGTCATGGCTTTAGAAGCTTCTGGTAGGCTAATTGACATAATTTGAGTCAATTGGAGGTGTACCTGTGGATGTATTTCAAGGCCTACCTTCAAACTCAGTGCCTCTTTACGTGACATCATGGGAAAATCAAAAGAAATCAGCCAAGACCTCAGAAAATAATTGTAGACCTCCACAAGTCTGGTTCATCCTTGGGAGCAATTTCCAAACGCCTGAAGGTACCATGTTCATCTGTACAAACAATAGTACACAAGTATAAACACCATGGGACCACGCAGCCGTCATACCTCTCAGGAAGGAGATGCGTTCCGTCTCCTAGAGATGAACGTACTTTGGTGCGAAAAGTGCAAATCAATCCCAGAACAACAGCAAAGGACCTTATGAAGATGCTGGAGGAAACAGGTACAAAAGTATCTATATCCACAGTAAAACGAGTCCTATATCGACATAACCTGAAAGGCCGCTCAGCAAGGAAGAAGCCAGTGCTCCAAAACCACCATAAAAAAGCCAGACTATGGTTTCAACTGCACATGGGGATAAAGATCGTACTTTTGGAGAAATGTCCTCTGAACTGACGAAACAAAAATAGAACTGTTTGGCCACAATGACCATCATTATGTTTGGAGGAAAAAGGGGGAAGCTTGCAAGCCGAAGAAAACCATCCCAACCATGAAGCACGGGGGTGGCAGCATCATGTTGTGGGGGTGCTTTGCTGCAGGAGGGACTGGTGTACTTCACAAAATGGATGGCATCATGAAGTAGGAAAATTAGGTGGATATATTGAAGCAACATCTCAAGACATCAGTCAGGAAGTTAAAGCTTGGTCGCAAATGGGTCTTCCAAATGGACATTGACCCGAGGCATACTTCCAAAGTTGTGGCAAAATGGCTTAAGGACAACAAAGTCAAGGTATTGGAGTGGCCATCACAAAGTCCTGACCTCAATCCCATTGATAATTTGTGGCAGAACTGAAAAAGTGTGCGCGCGCAAGGAGGCCTAAAAACCTGACTCAGTTACACCAGCTCTGTCAGGAGGAATGTGCCAAAATTCACCCAACTTATTGGGGGAAGCTTGTGGAAGGCTACCTGAAAAATTTGACCCAAGTTAAACAATTTAAAGGCAATGCTACCAAATACTAATTGAGTGTATCTTCTGACCCACTGGGAATGTGATGAAAGAAATAAAAGCTGAAATAAATCATTCTCTCTACTATTATTCTGACATTTCACATCCTTAAATAAAGTGGTGATCCTAACTGACCTAAGACAGGGAATGTTTTGTCTGATTAAATGTCAGGAATTGTGAAAAACTGAGTTTAAAACCTTTTCTCAATAGGGGGTGCTGTTTTCACTTTGTAAAAATTCGTTCCAAAATTAAACTGCCTCGTACTCAATTCTTGCTCGTACAATATGCATATTATTATTACTATTGGATAGAAAACACTCTCTAGTTTCTAAAACCGTTTGAATTATATCTGTGAGTAAAACAGAACTCAAGTTGGAGCAAACTTCCTGTCAGGAAGTGAGAAATCTGAAATCAGGCACTCTGTTCTAGGGTCAGTTTATTAATTTGCATGTATTCTATTGGTCGACATGCACTGCATACGCCTTCCCCTAGATGTCAGCAAGCAGTGAGAATTGGAATGGAGTTGCTAGGCAGATCTGAGGCCATATAAAGGGTCTTGGTACGTGGGGTACACTCTTTTCAACATTCGCCATGACGCAAGACAGACCTCAGGATGGCGTTCTGGAAAGCTCTCGTTATAGGCCTTAGATATATCCGGCTCTGATTTTATTCGATATAGGTGTTAAAAACGTCATAATGTAGTTATTTTAAACCGAGTTATATCATTTTATATCAGTATATTGCGATCTTCGGAATTTTCTTAGTGCTGCGTTATAGTGAGTTGGGCACGTCTTCGCCACATGGCTAATGTTTACTGCTAATTCCAAAGTTGAAGGCGACAATCTACAACCGAGCAACGATTCTTCTGGACAAAGGACAACTTGCCCAAGATTCTGATGGAATCTCATCAAAAAGTAAGAACTATTTATGATGTTAATTCGTTGTTCTGTTGAAAAATGTCAAACTACTATTCCGCCATTCATTTCGGTGCGGTCTCGCTTTAACGCACGCTGTATGTCGTAGTAACGTTAATTTTAAAAATCTAACACAGCGGTTGCATTAAGAACTAATGTATCTTTCATTTGCTGTCCAACCTGTATTTTTTAGTCAAGTTTATGATTAGTTATTGATTAGATTAGGTGGCTCTCCCAAGATTTCTCCCGACATTTTGTTGGCAGCTTGGCTACTATTCTCATTGTATAACCACGATTTGTGCCGCTAAATATGCACATTTTCGAACAAACTCTATATGTATTGTGTAATATGATGTTATAGGACTGTCATCTGAAGAAGTTTGAGAAGGTTAGTGAAAAAATGTATATCTTTTGCTGGTTTATTCGTTATCGCTATTGTTGGCTTGAATCAATGCTGTTGTGTGGTTGGCTATTGTAGTAAGCTAATATAATGCTATATTGTGTTTTCGCTGTAAAAATCTGAAATATTGGCTGGATTCACAAGATCTTTGTCTTTCATTTGCTGTACGCTGTGTATTTTTCATAAATGTTTTATGATGAGTATTTAGGTAATTCACGTTGGTCTCTGTAGTTATTCTAGTTGCTTTGGTGAGAGTTGTGATGGTGGCTGCAATGTAAAACTATGATTTATACCTGAAATATGCACATTTTTCTAACAAAACATATGCTATACAATAAATATGTTATCAGACTGTCATCTGATGAAGTTGTTTCTTGGTTAGTGACTATTTATGTCTTTATTTGGTCGAATTTGTGATAGCTAACTATGCAGGAAAAAAATGGTGGGAAAAAAAAGTTGTGTCTTTTGCTATCGTGGTTAGCTAATAGAAATACATATTGTGTCTTCCCTGTAAAACATTTTAAAAATCAGAAATGATGGCTGGATTCACAAGATGTGTATCTTTCATCTGGTGTCTTGGACTTGTGATTTAATGATATTTAGATGGTAGTATTTACTTGTGGCGCTATGCTAGGCTATGCTAGTCAGCTTTTTTACTGATGAGGGTGCTCCCGGATCCGGGATTGTGACCAAGTAGAAGTTAAATGTATTTGGCTAAGGTGTATGTAAATTTCCGACTTCAACTGTACATACTATATACAGTATCACCCAGGAAAAACATATTTTCTGTGGTTTGTCTGTGGCACAGCCGAGTAATGGGAGTTGGTGAGTGGTTTTGGGGAGTACCCCCACTTGTGCACGGGCAGGGGGCATGTTGAAAAAATAAGTTCCCTGTTTAAGTCCCTTGTAGATTAGTGCCTTTCAGGACCAGTCACTCCACAATCTGGGCAAAGGTGGTTTTTTCCCGTTCCCTTCTTTTTCATGTTGAACATCAGTTCAATATCTGTGTTATTTCTCTGTGGGAAAGTAAGCATCCCCTCCAAGTCCATCCCTGACCATCCAGGCAAGGAGGTGCTTACCGAACCACTACCTGCCTCTTGTTGTCAGTGTCCTCAGCACAGTGACTACTGCTGGTGAATGTTGTGCGGTAGATGTAGAGCAGCTTCTTGGGGACTTAATAAGTGACTTATTAAGTGACTTAATAGTTTGTGGTTTCCACAGAATCAGCCACAGTCTCAGCTGTGCAGCAGCAGTATTCACATATTCCATTACAGAGTCTTTGTATTTGTCTCTGTATCTACTGTGTTAGTGTTCTGATCCCTCAATAAATACATATCTGAAATAATAATGGACATTTCTACTGAGAAATATTTCACGTTAAAACCATTTTTAAAAACATGCCTTTCTCACTGAAACAAGTTTAGTTCAAAATTCAAAAATCTCCTATATAGTATAACAAACTGTAAACAGCTACAACAAAAAACATTTGACAATTTTGAAATGTTCGTCTGCATATTAACCAACTCCAAACCAAAATGTCTGACTCCTGCTGTCAGCTGGAAGGTCAGAATGACACGGGGAAACTGCTACTTCCAACATCCATATTCTGAACTGCTCATTAAAACGGATTGTGTGGTAACACCAGGAGACCAGCAGAGCCTCGACACACACAGAGATGAGAGTTTAAAGCAGTGACTTTGCATGCAGAGAGAGGCGGTCTCTGGGGCTCATCCAATCATATCCCAAGACACTGGCGTGCACCAGGGTGGTGTCCAATCATAGCCGATGACACTGGCAGGAACCTGCACGGCCTCCAATCAATTCAATCCCATAGGGAGAAAAAATGTCTTGCATAAGTCTTGAGAGAGGGGGATATAGTAAAAACAGGCGACCATATGTCACTATTAAAAGACATGTAATATCACAGGTAATTCTACAAAAGAGCTTAGTTTGACAGTTTTACCCCCCTGCAATTCATAACCAGCAGTTATGAGTGACAATAAAATGCTATATGGTCCCTTGTTAGCACAGACTGGCACGGTGGGGCTTGCTGATTGGCTGCTAGAGCTACTCAGCCAATCAGGCCTCTCTTCTCTCATTAAGATCAGAGGACAGCTAGGCCACACCTGCCACAGAGTGCATCTTTAGACAACAACAGTCCCTCATCATGCCATGACCAGGTCCCACTGTAGTTTACATTATAAAAAAAGACAAGACAATGCTGCATCAGAGGACCAATAGACCGACACTGATAAAGAGTTAACATTAATGACTAATTGTCTGAGGCCCTTGGCTGGTGCTTCTCATTGGCTACAAGGAAATCACAATGAATCACCGTCATATTACACGTTTACAACTACAGTTATACTTAAAACGTAAAAGAGCGCAAGGTTGCACTTCTGAAATCTATTTTTTCTTCCTCTTCTTCTCTGTGCAGTGTGTTTCAAATGTTCCTGTCTTTGTTCTCCTCTTGTTCCAGTCTTTTTGTGTGTGTCAGACTGAGACAAAGACGTCTAGGTAGAGGCGGTCGTAGGATTCCCTGAAGAAGAGGATGAGGACGAGGCTGAAGGCACAGGAGCCCGTCAAACACCAGTTTAGCCACGACAACTCTGAGGAGAGATGGAAAAGGTTCATTAGATCACTGAAGGTTACTCATTACATCTGTTCCTCTATGCTCACTGCAGGCAAGACATCACCGGTACACTACTGTACATCACAATGACCTTTATAACAGACGACAAGAACAACCAATCATATAGTTAAAGTATTGACTTCATGACTGTGTATAAACCCAACCAACGACATGCAATAGTAGTAGTATAACGTGTTCTAATAGTTTAATGTGTGGAAGTTATTCATGTCCGTTGACTCAAAACAAGCCCTAATCATGCAATGTGTAGACTAGAGGGTGACATCGTTCAGAAATTGGCTGAACTTTGTGTCATGCATCTAAATAATGTCAGTAATGGCCTGTTTTCCCTTTCAGCATTGAACTAAACTTGAACCCCAATGTTTTTCCTTTTCCCTCCTGTTTTGCTGTTTAAGCGCCAGTGGCCCTAGCTAGCCTGTAATGAAGAGGTAATGGAAAGACACGTGTAGAGTGGGACTAATTGGTGTGAGCCATGGTTCTACCTCAACACACACACACACACACACACACACACACACACACACACACACACACACACACACACACACACAGACACACACACACACACACACACACACACACACACACACACACACACACACACACACACACACACACACACACACTTGACAGACACATTACTTCCTGTTACTGCCCCAGAAAGAAATCGATAGGTCTCCTTTCAGCTGCACAGCACTAGGCATGCCCTCTCAACATGATGCAGAGGTGTGGGTGGGGGGAGAGAGAGAACGAGAAAGAGAGGGAGAGAGAGAGACGGAATACAGAGAAAGAGAGTCACCAGAGAGAGCGAGGGAGACCAGAGAGTGAAAGAGAGAAACAGAGAGACAGAAAGAGAGAGAGAGAGCAGAGAGAGAAACAGAGAGACAGAAAGAGAGAGAGAGCAGAGAGAGAAACAGAGACAGAAAGAGAGAGCAGAGAGAGAGAGCAGAGAGAGAGACAGAAAGAGAGAGAGAGAGCAGAGAGACAGAAAGAGAGAGCAGAGAGAGAGAGAAACAGAGACAGAAAGAGAGAGAGAGAGCAGAGAGAGAAACAGAGAGACAGAGAGACAGAAAGAGAGAGAGCAGAGAGAGAGAGAGAGAGAGAGAAACAGATAGACTAAACGAGAGAGAGAGAGACTGAGCGGGGTGCCCAGCACCCCTACCACTAAGACAGGAACCACACGGCCTGATAAGGTAGAAGATGACAGCCCTCCAGCAGCTGGCAGGGCCCTGATAAAGAACCAGCAGGACTAAATATAGAGAAATGAGGTCAAAACACACCAAACTGAGTGGAGCATGCATCTTAATTCCCCCTGCAGGGCATTTCAATTTCAGTTGCCCAGTCCTATAAGGCAGTTGATCAATTGCCCCTGAAGTGAGCGGCTCAATCGATGGGTGAGAAGTGAGACTCAAGCTAGGTCAGCCGTTTGGCCTGTTTGGGTAAATTATATGATTTGGCCCTCTGGCACATCTCCGAGTGAGTCAGCCAGAATAGATCCACCTCTCCACCAGGGTAAGGTGAAGGAGACAAGGGTGCATTGCACACAGGAGAAAGAAAATAGGCCTTTTTGGCTTACTCTTTCACTTATTGTTGCTGCCTATACCTGCACAGAAAACATTCATAGTGTCCAGAGGGGAAGGGGACATAAGGGAGAGAGTAAGAAAGAGAGAGGCTCCTCCTCAGGACAATGTGAAGGAAAATAATATTTTTTCTTGCTTATCCTTTCATTTGTGTCTCCACTAGGATACAAAAAGAGCCTCTTCCTGAAGCCAGAAAGAGTGAACATCTGTGGATCCAGAGCACAGTGGACAGAGAGAGAACATCTGTGGGTTCAGAGCACAGTGGACAGAGAGAGAACATCTGTGGGTTCAGAGCACAGCGGACAGAGAGAGAGAACATCTGTGGATCCAGAGCACATTGGACAGAGAGAGAGAACATCTGTGGATCCAGAGCACATTGGACAGAGAGAGAACATCTGTGGGTGCAGAACACAGTGGACAGAGAGAGAACATCTGTGGGTCCAGAGCACAGTGGACAGAGAGAGAACATCTGTGGGTCCAGAACACAGTGGAGAGAGAGGACATCTGTGGGTTCAGAACACAGTGGACAGAGAGAGAGACAGAGAAAGAACATTTGTGGGTTCAGAGCACAGTGGACAGAGAGAGACAGAGAGAGAACGTCTGTGGGTCCAGAACACAGTGGACAGAGAGAGAACATCTGTGGGTCCAGAACACAGTGGACAGAGAGAGAACATCTGTGGGTCCAGAACACAGTAGACAGAGAGAGAACATCTGTGGGTCCAGAGCACAGTAGACAGAGAGAGAACATCTGTGGGTCCAGAGCACAGTGGACAGAGAGAGAACATCTGTGGATCCAGAGCACAGTGGACAGAGAGAGAACATCTGTGGGTTCAGAACACAGTGGACAGAGAGAGAACATCTGTGGGTTCAGAGCACAGTGGACAGAGAGAGAGACAGAGAGAGAACATCTGTGGGTTCAGAGCACAGTGGACAGAGAGAGAGACAGAGAGAGAACATCTGTGGGTTCAGAGCACAGTGGACAGAGAGAGACAGAGAGAGAACGTCTGTGGGTCCAGAACACAGTGGACAGAGAGAGAACATCTGTGGGTCCAGAACACAGTGGACAGAGAGAGAACATCTGTGGGTTCAGAACACAGTGGACAGAGAGAGAACATCTGTGGGTTCAGAGCACAGTGGACAGAGAGAGAGAACATCTGTGGGTTCAGAGCACAGTGGACAGAGAGAGAACATCTGTGGGTCCAGAGCACAGTGGACAGAGAGAGAGACAGAGAGAGAACATCTGTGGGTTCAGAGCACAGTGGACAGAGAGAGAACATCTGTGGGTCCAGAGCACAGTGGACAGAGAGAGAGACAGAGATAGAACATCTGTGGGTCCAGAGCACAGTGAAAGACAAAAGAAGAAGTGAAAAGGTGAAGGATGTTCCATTGTGCAGTAGCACAGTCATTAATCAAGTTAGCTCAGTAACCTGTTGCCTGTTGGTGTGGCAGTGATGTGGAGGCCTGTTAACGGAGTTGTGTTTCTCTGACTGTGTTGTCACCACAGCCTGCCTGCGCCTGATTCATCCATTTAGATAGGAGATTAAGGGAGGAGAGATATGTGAACGGGTGTGGAGTCTGAATGAATGCTAATGTGTCTTTGTATGCTTACCAACAAGTATTTGGTGGTAAAGAAAGGGCTAAGTGGCTTGTGCGGTCATGGTCCCTCTGACATCGTCAGTGAGGAGTGGTGGGGCTGTAGTGTGTAGAAAGTTGCTTGAACAGCAATACACAGGGGAATAGGAGTGGACTGAATCTATTTCCCTTTCTGTACATGAATAATGAAAGAGCCTCTGGGGGACATACGTTGATGCAGGCTATCATAGCTCCAGTAGCTCAGTGATAATACCCAACTGACAGTTAGAAAGGACAATTGAAATGATGTTTTCACTTCTCCCTCTGGCTATATTGACGCCTCACCCTGCGCCATCAGCCAAAGCCGCTTATCATACCAGAATTATTCCTAATTGTGGCCGATAATGCTGCGTTTTAAAATGGATGTAGCTTTTCAGAGCTGGTTAAATGTCTTCTCACTTTACAGAGCTGTTTTTTAGGGGAACGGAGCTAGCTGACTGGCTGACATTAGCCAGAAATAAATGAAATGAAATCATAAAACGTTCAATGAAACAAAATGAGAATAATTATTTTCTATTACTGTCAGAATGTTCAGACTGGGTGGGTAGACATTAAGACGGTTTAATATGACTGTGTGTGTTCCTAATAGTGTGTGTTTGATTATACTGTCAGCTGTTCCCATGATGATCATTCAAAAACATCCCAGAAATAAAAGTGCAACTGCAAAACAAAAGGCTTGTTATGGGTCAACGTGGCGCTACAGTCTCCGACGCCGCCATAACATTCACAAAAGGTTAGGAATTACAGATAAGCCAAATAACATGTTATTAATCTCATAGTGTTGTACTTCAGACAAATACTGCAAAGTTTGAAATAAAAAGAAAAGCGGCAATTATTTTCTGTCTGATTCCCTTGTAGAAGTCTTGGCAACAAACCCAACGATATAGCTGCCTATCCAACACAACCCCTAACTCCTCCACATAGACGAGGAATCTTTGACGCTACACTTCACAATAAGGCTCCCTACTTTGTATTCCACCCACCACTCCATAGCTAAATCACAAACACAGAGACGATGAAATCTAAAGTACCAACAACTATAGCTGTATGCATTCATATGGCCAATGTTGTCTCCATTTATGTGTTCAGACAGATTCAGTCCTATATAGAGAATAGGGTGCCATTTGGGAGGCACACGGAAATACCCTGCTGGAATAGAAGGAAGTTGGGACCCGCTGAGCCGAGACCCTTGCAACCCTTCAATATTAAAACAATATGTATAAAAACATTGAATCAGTTAAATCATTGATACTTCAGAATCTGTTCTTTTGGCAGTGAGCAGCGAATGGAAATTTTAAATCAACTGTAACCAAAAAATAAATGAACATCTTTGAGCCTGAGATTGCCAATTTAAAATGAAGGATGGAGCGGGGTTGATTTTGAAAAGGCAAAGATTTATATGGAATTCTTCTGCTTTTAATTCCACACCACCGCATATGCCACATCGATTACTGTATAAGGCTGAAATGAATGAAGGATGAATTAGAGGTAAAAAAGAAAATATTGTAGCCCTATCATACAGTGGAGGCTGCTGAGGGGAAGATGGCTCATAATAATGGCTGGAACAGAGCAAATGGAATGGCATCAAACCATGTGTTCGATGCATTTGATACCATTCCACTCATTCTGCTCAAACCATTACCACAAGCCCATCCTCCCCAATTAAGATGCGACCAACCACCTGTGCCATCATACTGTCCTATTCCTTACAAATCTCTGTTTTGTGGTGGTTGAATGTTATCCTCCGTTCATCCACATTGGTTGATAAACAAAACAGATACAACAGGAACTGGATTAAGTCGTAGTTGTCCCCCATAATGAAATCGGGGAGGGGACTGTGGATACGTCTCCGTCCGTTAGTACGTTTGTACGTTTGTCACACACGATATCTCAGACAGCACTGGCCCGATTTTGACAAAACTTGGGTGAATGATGCGTCTTGCCATAGAGAGCCAATATTTACAAAATTGCATAATTCGTGGGGGACAACATGTTTACTGTTACCTTTTAATAAGTCGTCTCAAATACATGTAAACCAATGGTCTAAATTCCTATAGGGACATGTACATATCGTATTAATTGTTCCTAACACTGACTCCTGAGGAACACCAACTGCTCTACTTTTATAGGGCCGAGCTACTGGCAGTCATCAAGAGTGTCCAGTCCTCACAGGAATACCACAAGAGTCTGAACTCAAGATGTCTTGGGCCCTTAACTATAGATCTCAGACCAGTCTCAGCTGGGTATAGTCTCTGAGCATCACTCAGTGCAGAAGAGAGGGAGCGAGAGACCCACGGGTAACATAAACCACACTACTGTCTGTGACCACAACAGGGTTATATTTTAAAAGCTAAAGCTGCGCCAAAGCGCTCTCATCTCAGTTTAATCTCCTGCGTGTCAGAGGGAAAGAGGGTAGGATGCTGCCAACACAGTTCCCTTCACAGTTCCCACCATATGGGCAGCATCCAGCACAGACCCCTCTGTACACATCCACCAAGATGTCATCAACCATCACCACCAACAACTAGAAGAGGAAAATGTATACTTTGAGGCCTGTGTCCGTTTGCTGATCCTACAGTACAGACATCTCCATCTGACACAGCCTGGCTATTGACAGTCGACACTGTGTCTACCTGGGACCAGCCAGACTGTACACCCCCTGTACTCTGGGGGACCAGCCAGACTGTACACCCCCTGTACTCTGGGGGACCAGCCAGACTGTTCACCCCCTGTACTCTGGGGGACCAGCCAGACTGTACACCCCCTGTACTCTGGGGGACCAGCCAGACTGTACACCCCCTGTACTCTGGGGGACCAGCCAGACAGTACACCCCCTGTACTCTGGGGGAACAGCCAGACTGTACACCCCCTGTACTCTGGGGGACCAGCCAGACTGTACACCCCCTGTACTCTGGGGGACCAGCCAGACTGTACACCCCCTGTACTCTGGGGGACCAGCCAGACTGTACACCCCCTGTACTCTGGGGGACCAGCCAGACTGTACACCCCCTGTACTCTGGGGGACCAGCCAGACAGTACACCCCCTGTACTCTGGGGGACCAGCCAGACTGTACACAGGTCTGGAGCCTGTAGAAATATAAAGTAATAGAAAAAGACAAATAGGAGAAATAGAGGTAGAGATAGTCTGTTCTCTGTAATGTGCTCTACTTACAAATGATACATGAACCTACGCTAGACCAAGACAATGAATACCAGGCTGGGAGAGATAAAACATTTTTTTAAATTATTATAATCAAAATAAATATTATATCTTAAAAAGTCTGGGAATCTAATTTTTATATCTATTTGTTAAGATTGAAAATGATCCTGAGTGGATATGTAGGCACATCTGACCTCTTGACCTGGATGTAAATCTGACCCACTGCTCTAGAGCGCTCTCCTATCCACTTCTTTCTCTTCCATCTTGTGTTGTAGCTGTACTCTACCCGTCAGTCTTACCTGTGCTGTAGAAGGTGAGGAAGAAGAGGAGGCAGCCGGTGACCAGGTTACCGAGGAAGGTGACCACACCACAGGTGATGCCCTCTGGCACGGGGTACACGGTCTCGATGAAGAGTTCAAAGAAGATGGGCACACTACTGTTGATGAAGATGCCCACCAGGATACAGGAGGTGTACAGGGTGGCTGCGGGGAAGAGGGGAGGGGGGTTAATCAATCAATCATCACATTTTATAAAGCAGAGGACAGGGATTCATGGGTTAACCAATCAAATTTGACTTATAAAGCCCTTTTTACATCAACAGGTGTCAAAGTATTTTACATATGGCACTTTAACTAGTACGAGATGACACTAGTCTAGTGTGACCATAAGAACAGTGTCACCATGAGAAGGCCTCCAAGTTCTCATTGTTACACATCAAAGCTTACTCATAATGTCATTCCAGCTAAGACAATGGTGGTTTAACAGTGGGTGGTGGATGGGGGGAAAAACACAGGCAAAACCACCTGCTGTGCAGCTTGTGTTTTCATGAGATTGACTACAGTTAGTTATTCTCAGGGCACAGGCAAATTGCGTTGGTAAGTGCCATATGCTGCTGGCCGATTCCCCCAGTGTGTGTGTGTGTGTGTTTGTATGTGTGTACGGGTGCCCGTGTGTGTGTGTGCATCTCATCTAGTGTGCGCGCGCGCGTGTGTGTGTGTATATTTGTCCCCAATTTGCTTGTACGCATTTGTGTGTGTGTATGTATGCGCACAGTGTCTGCGTGTGTCCGTGCTTGTGTGCCTGTGTGTCTTGGCCACCACTGATCGAGATCTCAGCTGCTCTGAGGCCGAGCTCGGGGCCCTGGGCTGGGGGAGGAGATTAAGCCATCACCGTGGAGCAGAGCATTGCTACATCCCAAATGGCACCCTATTCCCTATAAAGCGCACTACTTTTGACCAGAGTACTATGGTAGTGCACTATATAAGGAATAGGGTACCATTTGGAACAGAACATGGCTCAGTCTCCTCCGTCTCCTTTATCACTGCAGATTGGGCCAAATCAACTCCTCATTAGCCAGCACCGCTCTAAATCACAATGCTGCCTCAGAGGACCCAGCCTGCCTGCCTGCCTGCCGCTGTCACAGAGGAACTGAGGCGATGCCACTGCACCGACGACACAGTCATCAAATCCGGAAAGAATATCCCCTCTTCCCTCTCATCATCCCTTTGTTCAACCACCCCCGTCCTGCTCTAAGACAGGCTGGTATCAAACACAGACAACCTCTAGTGTCCCACGGCTGCTCTGTTCCTCCCACTCTGTCTCAGTCTCTCCCAGGTTGTAGCTAGTTGATCCCCAGGGGATGGTGCCGCTTCATCGCAACATTTTAGACTTTTCAGTAGAGGAAGTATGGTAGTAGAACCATGAAGAATGTGTCCAAGAGAAGACCCCACGCTGTCAGCGAATCCCTTCAAAAAAATTGTTGATCCCCTTAAAGTCAGCCTGCAGACACCCGGCCTAGGAGTCGCTAGAGCACGATGAGCGAAGTAAAGCCCCCTCGGCCCAACCCTCCCGTAACCAGGGCGATGCTGGGCCAAATGTGCCACGGCCGGTTGTGGCACAGCCCAGGAATGAACCCGGGTCTGGAGTAACGTCTCTAGCACTGCGATGCAGTGCCTTAGACCACTGCGCCACTCTGGAGGCCAGCGAATCACTATTACATGAATGATAATAGATTTCGTTGAAGAACAAAACCAGTGAAGTTGTGTAAAAAACAGACACATTATTATTAATTTACTAAGTGCGGAAGCTGAGGATTTCAAAAAAGGGATAACAAAGAGAGGTGTGTAATGTGGAAGAGGCTCCTACCAGAGCTATGTATAATACCACCCATGCACAGTACACCAGATGGATGGGCAATCCTGGGGTCTGTTAGTTTGGCACTGTCAGCCAGTAGCGAGAGGATTGAAAAAAATACTGATGACAAGCATGAAAATTATGATGGATGAGAATGCTTAGAGCTGGTGAATGTGAAGTTCATATGTTTGTTTGTTTCAAGGGAAACTGCTAATGTGCTACTGCATCGCAGTCCATATCTGACCTGAGATTGGAGGGTTGGGAGTTCCATCCCCGGCCGAGTCATACCAAAGACTGTACAAATGGGACCTATGCTTGGCCCTGCGATAGACAAGAGTCCTGTCCAGGCGGTGTACTTGTACATCAATCTGCCTCACGCTACAGAAACAGGAGATGTACTTGCTTTACTCGGTCCATGCGTCCCTTCCTACATCTAAAGGACAAGTCTGCTATTGAAGTATCCATTGAAGTATCCATTGTGGCTCTAGGATTCTCTGGAAACCATGCTCTACTAGGCCTACCTGCAGTGGAGGGTAGGTGTGTGAGCCTGGTCAGGCAGGTTAATGTGAACCAGGTGGAGGCCAGGGAAGCACCAGCCATCATCAGGACCAGGATGAGCTTCAGCATGCCCCGGATAGAATCTGCAAACCTGGGGAGAGACAGAGATGGAGGTAGTAAACCTGGAGAGAGACAGAGATGGAGGTAGTAAACCTGGAGAGAGACAGAGATGGAGGTAGTAAACCTGGAGAGAGACAGAGATGGAGGTAGTAAACCTGGAGAGAGACAGAGATGGAGGTAGTAAACCTGGAGAGAGACAGAGATGGAGGTAGTGAACCTGGAGAGAGACAGAGATGGAGGTAGTAAACCTGGAGAGAGACAGAGATGGAGGTAGTAAACCTGGAGAGAGACAGAGATGGAGGTAGTAAACCTGGAGAGAGAGAGATGGAGGTAGTAAACCTGGAGAGAGAGAGATGGAGGTAGTAAACCTGGAGAGAGACAGAGATGGAGGTAGTAAACCTGGAGAGAGACAGATGGAGGTAGTAAACCTGGAGAGAGACAGAGATGGAGGTAGTAAACCTGGAGAGAGACAGATGGAGGTAGTAAACCTGGGGAGAGACAGATGGAGGTAGTAAACCTGGGGAGAGACAGATGGAGGTAGGAAACCTGGAGAGAGACAGATGGAGGTAGTAAACCTGGAGAGAGACAGAGATGGAGGTAGTAAACCTGGAGAGAGACAGAGATGGAGGTAGTAAACCTGGAGAGAGACAGAGATGGAGGTAGTAAACCTGGGGAGAGACAGAGATGGAGGTAGTAAACCTGGAGAGAGACAGAGATGGAGGTAGTAAACCTGGAGAGAGACAGAGATGGAGGTAGTAAAGCTGGAGAGAGACAAAGATGGAAGTAGTAAACCTGGAGAGAGACAGATGGAGGTAATAAACCTGGAGAGAGACAGAGATGGAGGTAGTAAACCTGGAGAGAGACAGATGGAGGTAGTAAACCTGGATAGAGACAGATGGAGGTAGTAAACCTGGAGAGAGACAGAGATGGAGGTAGTAAACCTGGAGAGAGACAGATGGAGGTAGTAAACCTGGAGAGAGAGAGAGATGGAGGTAGTAAACCTGGAGAGAGAGAGAGATGGAGGTAGTAAACCTGGAGAGAGACAGATGGAGGTAGTAAACCTGGAGAGAAACAGAGATGGAGGTAGTAAACCTGGAGAGAGACAGAGATGGAGGTAGTAAACCTGGAGAGAGACAGAGATGGAGGTAGTGAACCTGGAGAGAGACAGAGATGGAGGTAGTAAACCTGGAGAGAGACAGAGATGGAGGTAGTAAACCTGGAGAGAGACAGAGATGGAGGTAGTAAACCTGGAGAGAGACAGAGATGGAGGTAGTAAACCTGGAGAGAGAGAGATGGAGGTAGTAAACCTGGAGAGAGACAGAGATGGAGGTAGTAAACCTGGAGAGAGACAGATGGAGGTAGTAAACCTGGAGAGAGACAGAGATGGAGGTAGTAAACCTGGAGAGAGACAGAGATGGTAGTAAACCTGGAGAGAGACAGATGGAGGTAGTAAACCTGGGGAGAGACAGATGGAGGTAGGAAACCTGGAGAGAGACAGATGGAGGTAGTAAACCTGGAGAGAGACAGAGATGGAGGTAGTAAACCTGGAGAGAGACAGATGGAGGTAGTAAACCTGGAGAGAGAGAGAGATGGAGGTAGTAAACCTGGAGAGAGAGAGAGATGGAGGTAGTAAACCTGGAGAGAGAGAGAGATGGAGGTAGTAAACCTGGAGAGAGACAGATGGAGGTAGTAAACCTGGAGAGAGATAGAGATGGAGGTAGTAAACCTGGAGAGAGACAGAGATGGAGGTAGTAAACCTGGAGAGAGACAGAGATGGAGGTAGTAAACCTGGAGAGAGACAGAGATGGAGGTAGTAAACCTGGAGAGAGACAGAGATGGAGGTAGTAAACCTGGAGAGAGACAGAGATGGAGGTAGTAAACCTGGAGAGAGACAGAGATGGAGGTAGTAAACCTGGAGAGAGAGAGATGGAGGTAGTAAACCTGGAGAGAGACAGAGATGGAGGTAGTAAACCTGGAGAGAGACAGAGATGGAGGTAGTAAACCTGGAGAGAGACAGAGATGGAGGTAGTAAAGCTGGAGAGAGACAGAGATGGAGGTAGTAAAGCTGGAGAGAGACAGAGATGGAGGTAGTAAAGCTGGAGAGAGACAGAGATGGAGGTAGTAAAGCTGGAGAGAGACAGAGATGGAGGTAGTAAAGCTGGAGAGAGACAGAGATGGAGGTAGTAAAGCTGGAGAGAGACAGAGATGGAGGTAGTAAACCTGGAGAGAGACAGAGATGGTAGTAAACCTGGAGAGAGACAGATGGAGGTAGTAAACCTGGGGAGAGACAGATGGAGGTAGGAAACCTGGAGAGAGACAGATGGAGGTAGTAAACCTGGAGAGAGACAGAGATGGAGGTAGTAAACCTGGAGAGAGACAGATATGGAGGTAGTAAACCTGGAGAGACAGAGATGGAGGTAGTAAACCTGGAGAGAGACAGAGATGGAGGTAGTAAACCTGGAGAGAGACAGAGATGGAGGTAGTAAACCTGGAGAGAGACAGAGATGGAGGTAGTAAACCTGGAGAGAGAGAGAGATGGAGGTAGTAAACCTGGAGAGAGAGAGAGATGGAGGTAGTAAACCTGGAGAGAGACAGATGGAGGTAGTAAACCTGGAGAGAAACAGAGATGGAGGTAGTAAACCTGGAGAGAGACAGAGATGGAGGTAGTAAACCTGGAGAGAGACAGAGATGGAGGTAGTGAACCTGGAGAGAGACAGAGATGGAGGTAGTAAACCTGGAGAGAGACAGAGATGGAGGTAGTAAACCTGGAGAGAGACAGAGATGGAGGTAGTAAACCTGGAGAGAGACAGAGATGGAGGTAGTAAACCTGGAGAGAGAGAGATGGAGGTAGTAAACCTGGAGAGAGACAGAGATGGAGGTAGTAAACCTGGAGAGAGACAGATGGAGGTAGTAAACCTGGAGAGAGACAGAGATGGAGGTAGTAAACCTGGAGAGAGACAGAGATGGTAGTAAACCTGGAGAGAGACAGATGGAGGTAGTAAACCTGGGGAGAGACAGATGGAGGTAGGAAACCTGGAGAGAGACAGATGGAGGTAGTAAACCTGGAGAGAGACAGAGATGGAGGTAGTAAACCTGGAGAGAGACAGATGGAGGTAGTAAACCTGGAGAGAGAGACAGATGGAGGTAGTAAACCTGGAGAGAGAGAGAGATGGAGGTAGTAAACCTGGAGAGAGAGAGAGATGGAGGTAGTAAACCTGGAGAGAGAGAGAGATGGAGGTAGTAAACCTGGAGAGAGACAGATGGAGGTAGTAAACCTGGAGAGAGATAGAGATGGAGGTAGTAAACCTGGAGAGAGACAGAGATGGAGGTAGTAAACCTGGAGAGAGACAGAGATGGAGGTAGTAAACCTGGAGAGAGACAGAGATGGAGGTAGTAAACCTGGAGAGAGACAGAGATGGAGGTAGTAAACCTGGAGAGAGACAGAGATGGAGGTAGTAAACCTGGAGAGAGACAGAGATGGAGGTAGTAAACCTGGAGAGAGAGAGATGGAGGTAGTAAACCTGGAGAGAGACAGAGATGGAGGTAGTAAACCTGGAGAGAGACAGAGATGGAGGTAGTAAACCTGGAGAGAGACAGAGATGGAGGTAGTAAAGCTGGAGAGAGACAGAGATGGAGGTAGTAAAGCTGGAGAGAGACAGAGATGGAGGTAGTAAAGCTGGAGAGAGACAGAGATGGAGGTAGTAAAGCTGGAGAGAGACAGAGATGGAGGTAGTAAAGCTGGAGAGAGACAGAGATGGAGGTAGTAAAGCTGGAGAGAGACAGAGATGGAGGTAGTAAAGCTGGAGAGAGACAGAGATGGAGGTAGTAAACCTGGAGAGAGACAGAGATGGAGGTAGTAAACCTGGAGAGAGACAGATATGGAGGTAGTAAACCTGGAGAGAGACAGATATGGAGGTAGTAAACCTGGAGAGACAGAGATGGAGGTAGTAAACCTGGAGAGAGACAGAGATGGAGGTAGTAAACCTGGAGAGAGACAGAGATGGAGGTAGTAAACCTGGAGAGAGACAGAGATGGAGGTAGTAAACCTGGAGAGAGACAGAGATGGAGGTAGTAAACCTGGAGAGAGAGAGATGGAGGTAGTAAACCTGGAGAGAGAGAGATGGAGGTAGTAAACCTGGAGAGAGAGAGATGGAGGTAGTAAACCTGGAGAGAGACAGATGAAGGTAGTAAACCTGGAGAGAGACAGAGATGGAGGTAGTAAACCTGGAGAGAGACAGAGATGGAGGTAGTAAACCTGGAGAGAGACAGATGGAGGTAATACACCTGGAGAGAGACGGAGATGGAGGTAGTAAACCTGGAGAGAGACGGAGATGGAGGTAGTAAACCTGGAGAGAGACAGAGATGGAGGTAGTAAACCTGGAGAGAGACAGAGATGGAGGTAGTAAACCTGGAGAGAGACAGAGATGGAGGTAGTAAACCTGGAGAGAGACAGAGATGGAGGTAGTAAACCTGGAGAGAGACAGAGATGGAGGTAGTAAACCTGGAGAGAGACAGATGAAGGTAGTAAACCTGGAGAGAGATAGATGGAGGTAGTAAACCTGGAGAGAGATAGATGGAGGTAGTAAACATGGAGAGAGAGATGGAGGTAGTAAACCTGGAGAGAGACAGAGATGGAGGTAGTAAACCTGGAGAGAGACAGAGATGGAGGTAGTAAACCTGGAGAGAGACAGAGATGGAGGTAGTAAACCTGGAGAGAGATAGATGGAGGTAGTAAACCTGGAGAGAGAGATGGAGGTAGTAAACCTGGAGAGAGACAGAGATGGAGGTAGTAAACCTGGAGCACACACATAGAAACAGGATTGTTTTTAAACAACAACAAATCAACAACTGAAACGCGTACAACATTGCCTACTTTTGGTATGTTTCAAAAATGGCCTAAAGGAAAACTTTATATTTTGGTATTTTCTTCCATTAGTGCACTGTTGATACGGTCCCAAAATGTTTTGCATGTCAGGAGTCAAGTTTTCAAGATATTGGACTTTCAAGAAGCAATGTGTCACCTGCCACATCATCATCATGATGATGCAAATCATGACATGCTTCAAACCACAACAAAGAGTGTAAACAAGTCTCAGGGTGACTTATGTGCCTCCATGTCACCATCGATAAAAGAGAAGCAGTCATGGTGTCAGGAGAATGTAGCTGTCCCTGGGTTACAACTGGTGACAGCTTACAGCGATACACCATGATATGAGTTGATGTCATTTAGATCACCAGTGACTGTGAAGCAAGCAGGCAGATATTTGATGTCTGCTACTCCCTATCCATCCAGACATGCTTTATAAACAAAGCCTCGTGTTTTAGCATTCAAAATCAAATCAAATTGTATTTGTCACATGCGCCGAATACAGCAGGTGCAGACCTTATAGTGAAATACTTACTTACAAGCCCTTAACCAACAACGCAGTTTAAAAAAATTAAAAACACCCCGCCCCCCCCAAAAAAATAAGAATAAGAAATAAAAGAAACAAAATAATTAAAGAGTAGCAGTAAAATAACAATAGCGAGACAATATACAGGGGGTACCGGTACAGAGTCAATGTGCAGGGGGCACAGGTTTGTCGAGGTAATATGTACATGTACACTACCGTTCAAATGTTTGGGGTCACTTAGAAATGTCCTTGGTTTTGAAAGAAAATATATATTTTTTGTCCATTAAAATAACATCAAATTGATCAGAAATACAGTGTAGACATTGTTAATGTTGTAAATGACTAGCATCCTGGAGTCGTCTCTTCACTGTTGACGTTGAGACTGATGTTTTGCGGGTACTATTTAATGAAGCTGCCAGTTGAGGACTTGTGAGGTATCTGTTTCTCAAACTAGACACTAATGTACTTGTCCTCTTGCTCAGTTGTGCCCCCGGGGCCACGCACTCCTCTTTCTATTCTGGTTAGAGCCAGTTTTCGCAGTTCTGTGAAGGGAGTAGTACACAGCGTTGTACGAGATCTTCAGTTTCTTGGCAATTTCTCGCACGGAATAGCCTTCATTTCTCAGAACAAGAATAGACTGACGAGTTTCAGAAGAAAGTTCTTTGTTTCTAGCCTTTTTGAGCCTGTAATCGAACCCACAAATGCTGATGCTCCAGATACTCAACTAGTCTAAAGAAGGCCAGTTTTATTGCTTCTTTAACCAGGACAGTTTCCAGCTGTGCTAACATAATTGCAAAAGGATTTTCTAATGATCAATTAGCCTTTTAAAATGATACACTTGGATTAGCTAACACAACGTGCCATTGGAACACAGGAGTGATGGTTGCTGATAATGGACCTCTGTACGCCTACGTAAATATTCCATAAAAAAATCTGCAGTTTCCAGCTACAATAGTCATTTATAACATTAACAATGTTGTAAACATACACTGTATTTCTGATCAATTTGATATAATTTTAAATGGACAAAAAATTTGCATTTCTTTCAAAAACAAGGACATTTCTAAGTGACCCTAAACTTTTGAACAGTAGTGTAGGTAGAATTATTAAAGTGACTATGCATAGATAATAACAGAGAGTAGCAGCAGTGAGGAGGGGGGGGGGGGGGGGGGGGGGCAATTAGTCTGGGTAGCCATTTAATTAGATGTTCCTCTCTCAACAGGTGTTGAACTATCCCCCCTAACAAGTAGGCTTGGGCAATATATTGTTTATTCCATATACAGGGGATATTTTGAAATATCAATGGTATGATTTTCAATACCGTAAACACATTGTTTTATTGTAAATTGTTTTGGGGTTGAGGGCAACCCCACATCGGCGAGGGCTGCGTGCTGCGCCACTGATTAACTATTAGTTAAGTATAACTATAAGTAATGTAAGTAACTATAAGTAAGTATAACTATAAGTAACTATAAGTGATGTGTCAAATAAATTATATCAAACTCAGGGCTCCAGCTATGCATTTGGTTTGCTATGGAAGTGGCTAGATGTCAATATCAAGCTTCTTGGTTACAGCAGAGATTTTTTATCCCCTCTTGGATCAAGATCCCTGTTGACAATATATATATATATATATATATATATATATATATATATATATTTTAAATAGTGTTAGTAACTTTTAGAAATAGTGTTTGCCCCTTGTACTGTATGCACTTCTGGTAACACTGTATACCCCGGTATGGTACAGAAATTGTATGAAAATATGGATACTGCCCAACCCTACTGACAAGGTTTACTCCTGGACTGACAAGGTTTACTCCTGGACTGACAAGGTTTACTCCTGGACTGACAAGGTTTACTCCTGGACTGACAAGGTTTACTCCTAACTGTTCGACATCGCACATATTGAAGCTCGTAGTGGAAAGACACTAATTGCCTTTGTTTTGTTGTGCACAGACAAGATGCTTCAGAAATATTGTTCAACCCAACAAAGAACTATTTGTGAAAAAACACCCGCAGGAAATGTTGAATTTGTCAAACAGTCTCTCAGAGTTCAATAAAACTGTAGCAGGGAAATCCGTTTTGGACAGCCTCACAGACAACAAAACTATTTAGCTTCAAACCATTTATTTTGCACTGTCTGTGTGTGGCTAAGAACCATATGTCACTCAGACTGTCTGATAGTATGACCCCCACAGTGTTCTGTCTGAGTGAAGAATACATCTAGGATCGACTTTCTATTCATGAATGGACAGAGCAGTCTGCCTAACATGTACCCTTTGGAAGAAAACACAACAGGGATGCTGGGCCATGGAAGGAGGTGCTTTGGCAGGGACAGGCAAGCACTGCCCAGTCTGCTCTCTCATTCCCCAGCCAAAGCCAGCCTTTGCTCCTACCCATCTGCCACCAGCTCCAACTCTCCCCTGGCTGTGCCAGAGACTACAGCCCTGCACCTACCCAGTCAACCCCTCTCCTCTCTGGGTAGAGGACCACAGCTAAGTCCTCTACCCAACCAGCACCAGTATCATATTCTATACGCCACCTACACCCAGCCAAACCCTTGTCTCACTGGGTAGAGGAGCACAGTTAATGGTCCCCTACACCAGTGGTTCCCAAACCTCTCCTCAGGGACCCGCAGCCATTCCATGTATTTGATCTATTCCAGAGCTAGCACACCTGATTCAACTTGTCATCTATCATCAAGCCATTGAATAGGTAAGCCAGGTGAGTTAGTTCGGGGCTATTACAAAATAGTGAAATGTCTGGGGTCTCCGAGAAGAGGTTTGAGAACCACTACCCTACACCACCAGTATCATAATTACTATCACCCCTCTCACATCTAATTTGTTTACTGACACCTGCAATAAATGCAGCATGCATCTAAGTAGTATATTTCAAGACTCCTTTATGCCCTATAATGTCAGCTGACAAGACTGGAGCATACTGTACACCTATCTTGCTGTGAGGTAATGTCTAAATTAAAAGCACATCAATAACAGCTGTGTCAGATTTATTGGCTAGAAGATAGTGACGCTTAAATCTCCTCTGGCATCAGATTTTATTTTGTGCATTCTCCTCTGGATAACTGCAGGAATAATTCAATTCTGATTCCATTTGATATTATCATTATTAGGTCTATTTGTCTCCATTCTGTACCAAGACAAGGGCATGTACTGAATGAACAAACCAGTCTGATAGATGGCCGTAATGATATCACTGACAGACAACGGCCAAAACAAATTCAGTTATTTCCGTTTCCCATTTTAAATATCTTGTTTACCCCTCGTTTATCTAAGATAAATACCTGATCATCTCTCAGGTCTCTAGTGGCAGTTAATGTGGTTAAAAACTCATCCTCCTGCCTCCCTCCCTTCCCTCCTGCCTCCCTCCCTTCCCTCCTGCCTCCCTCCATTCCCTCCTGCCTCCCTCCCTTCCCCTCTGCCTCCCTCCCTTCCCCTCTGCCTCCCTCCCTTCCCCTCTGCCTCCCTCCCTTCCCCTCTGCCTCCCTCCCTTCCCCCGTGTCGCTCCTCAGGTTGATAATGGGACTTGGCTTAAAATGGTGGGGATAATGTTTGACAAAGGATAATGGGAGGTGGTTATTATTATTAATTTCCACCAGCTCTGTTCTGTTCCAGGTATGGTCTTAAAGCAGCAGTTTCACCCCAACCACAAGCTGCTGGCCGACAATTAAACGGCGCAGGCTCATTTGTCAAATGTGTCTCTGACGCACGACACACACACAGACACACACACACAGACAGACACAGACAGACACAGACAGACACACACAGACAGACACAGACAGACACAGACAGACACAGACAGACACACCTCTGAGCACCTGTCGCTAATTGCCCCCACAGTGACAAATACTGCCATCCATCTAGTGGTGGGAGCATCTCAGGGGGAAGAAATATTAGGAAGCATGTGTGTGTGTTGGGGAGTGAGTGTGTTTGGCTATCACAAAGCCCTCCCGGGAAGCAAACCACTTAGTATTTGCAACCATAACACCTGCAGCAAAAGTTCTTGAATTTCTGCTGCCTGTGGCAAGCTGCTCTCTGATGTGTGTGTGGTGTAAGGTGAGACAGAGGTGTGTTATAACTTACGTTCAGGCACGAGAGAGTGTGTGTGTGTGTGTGTGTGCGTGTGCTCTGTACTGTAACTCTGCAGCTCCATCAACACCAAACCGTCAGGCAAATGATCATTAATGGTTCCACAAAGGACCCAGCATTATAGAGGTAAACAGGGGCATCTGCTACTGTGCTTCCCAAACACAACACATCACCAATCACAGCAAAACCCAAACAAACACATACATGGAACGCAACCCCACCCGAAGCACCGCTCTGCTCAGATCAGCTCCCCAAGCTAACCGCCAACAGAAGCCCAATTAAGTCAGACGTGAGAAGGAAGCCAATCAACTGGCTGACTGAGACTCTTTAATGAGTTAGTTTCTGTTTCTCTGCCATGACATCAACATTTACTGAGATTGCAAACATAAGCAAACCTTACCCAACCCTGATTAACCATGGATCTATACTTAACACACAATAGTTTGTTAGATAGCTCCAGTCCACTCCAGCCTATACCAAGAACAGAACAGTTCCATGAATCAAGGCTGGAGTTATGGCCTAGTTTTCCTAATTACAGCGTTGTGAGACTTTGGCCCTGCCTGGAAGTGCAGATTGGACCGGGCGATGAGCATATACATGTCAGCTGGACGACGGATCCCTTCCTTTTGCAGAGTCCACAGTTTGGGGCCTACGGTGCGTCAGTCTATCCATCAGCTAGAGAGATGTGGCCCATTGCATTAGCATTCACTTACTCACCTCCGTCTATCACAACAACCATGGATTTAATACACTAAGAGAGATGGAGGGAAGGAGTGGATGAGGTGAGCTAAGGGGTTTGAGACTGCGGGCGCCTCCCAAATTGCACCCTTTTCCCTATGTAGTGGACAACTTTTGACCAGAGCTCATAGACATTTAGGACACACCCTGAGACTCCTACCCCCCTCCAATACCACTAAACACAGTAATGTTTCAAGAAAGTGAGAGAACCAGACTGGAATGCAGCATAAGCAGACAGAGTAATAGACTCATTTATTCCTGTGAACATGCTTAGTAATGGCTTTCTAGTTGCTAATCTTGTTGACAGGCCTTGGAGGCAGAGCCAAAGCTATTACGACCAAACATGGGCCGTGTATTTTCATGCATACTTAATCTGAAGATACTAAGTGAGTGTATGGAGTTCACGATAAATGCTTATCCTCCAATTTGACGGCTCACCTGGTCCAAGGAGATGGTTTAGGACTGAAATGATGAGACAGGCTTATTAATGGGAAGATCTCTCCTCACACATCGCTGGACAGAGCTAGCTGTTGGTAGTCAGGCTCAGTCCAAGCCCAGCCTACCTTCAGTCTGTACTGGGCCTACTCCAGACAACCTCTAACTAGAAGCCGGATTCACCGTTGAGATAAGCACACTCAACTCAGACTTTCACAAAATTCATTCAGTGACGTCAATAGGAGAAAATCTGAGTTCAGCGAACGGATCTCAAGTCAGAAAACTGTCCGGGGCCTTTCAGGACATCAAATATCTGACACCCCATCAGGGGTTATTTGTGGGCACATTCAGGTCAAGTCATGCTACAATGCTAAACCACATGGAAATGGTCTGCTGTTTCTGTTGCTTACCTGGCCATGGCCACTCCAAACACACAGCCGCCCACAATGGACCAGAACCCGATCCAGCCAGCATCCACCTTGAGAGACAGACAGAGAGAGAGATAGATGGATACAAAAGGAGAGATCGAGAGAGAATGAGGGTATTGACAGAGAACGAGATAGCAAGGAAGAGAGTGTGGAAGTGAGAATGAGAGACAGAAAGAGAGGAGCATTATTCCATGTTCAGCATGCCAAACACGGCTCAGGGGACCGAGGCTAAACAGAGAGCAGGCACTGTGTCTGAAGACTGGGGAAAACGGTCAATCAAGCCCAGGGTAAATTGCAACCCTGTATTCTGATAGTGGTGGGAGTCAATGGCTGGTGGTGTCAATGTGATGATTCATCACAGACAAACGCCTGCTCTGACAGATGGAGAAGAAAAAACAGACATTATGACCAGGGTCTTGTTCTGTAGGGAGAAAACAGAGCAAAGCAGGGAAACACTACCACAACTTGCCCAATAGGAAGAGAGATGTTAGATTTGTGTTGCAAAAGGTTTTTCTACAGTGTTCCCTACTGAAGCATTCACCAGGGTCTACTGCTGCAGCATCAGCATGAGCGACTGACTGCATCACAGACGGAGGCCAATGTGTCACCCACACAACACACACGCTCTCACACAAACACACACACCTCTCTGGGGAAGCTGAGTGCCAATGAAGGTGTGCTGCGGTTCACATCAATCTACCTTACGCTATAACTCAGGTAGAAAAAAAGAGGAGCCACGTTGAAAGAGGCCAGATGTGAGTATAAACAAGATGAGACCAGAATGTAAATAAAGCATCTAGAGGCCTTTTCTGAAACTTTCTTGAAAAAGTACAAAGGTTGTGAAGCTGAATGCAAATCGTTCTGCATGCTATTTAAGTGTCAGGGAAGAGATCATAGCATTTTGTGTGTGTGTGTGTGTGTGGTTAATTAACTGCAATATGCTCAGTCCTAGATGCAGCCGTACAGGCCTGATTTGTCCGTGCTCAGCTTAATAATCATCGCGTTGTTACTACTGTGTCAATAACCAGGAAATGGTTTCCGTGCTGAAGTTATGTATGGTGTGGAAGCCAGGGCTTCAGGCTCCTGGCACATTCACTTATTTGTCTTTCTTTAATTTTCTCTTGTTTTTGAGCCTTTTAGGCCAGTAATCATGGCACTTACCCGTGGGTGTCGCACGACACGATGGCATTGCCATGCTAATTCATTCAGAGGTAACCACGGAGAGCATCAAAAGACACCACGGAAGTTAGTTGGTACACTGTATGCCTGCCTGCCTGCCTGTCTGGAGGCATAACCAACCACCACTCGGACTGGGCCCATAGCCACAAAGCATTTAAGAGTAGGAGTGCTAATCTAGGATCAGGTTTCCTCTCGTATACATTATTATTTCAAAGTCAAATCGATCCAAGCTTAACACTCCTTCTCTGAGATGCATAAAGGTTACAGTTCACCGTCTGTCTGGGAGCAGCAGAATTAACCACCACAGCTAGATGTAACTCTAGATCAGGAAAAGTACAACAGTGACTTTCTCAGTGCAGAAAGCCTCTCTGTAATCAGAAAGCTGAAGCCACTGCTGTGCTTTCAGGTGAAGTATCAACTTTCAGAGTTTTTTTCCTGCGTAGCGACTTAATGTTTACTCTCCATTAACGGAGCAATTACATATGAGTGATTAACGCAGTGTGGGACCTTGTTCTTAAAGCAATGCTAATTACGTACAGAGACACAGAGCTATGTGCCTCAGGACACTGTCTTGCCTAGCACTGGGCTGGGTGTCTGGAGGGAGGAAGGGCTCCTGCAGAGTTCAGACAATAGCCCAGGTTTACCTCAGCCTCATCTCCTCAACACTTCCCAAGTCACGTTCCAAACTCCAGCCCCTTCAACCATCCCATCCCTCCACCTGTCCCCAGCATACTACTCTCTCATGACATATCCCCAGCTGCTGCCCCATACATGTCTATTATTTATAGGATCACTTCCCTTCCCCGTGTGGAGAGGAGACACCGGTTGTGTCCCAAATAGCACCCTATTCCAGAGGCCTATGGGAATAGGCTGCCATTTGGGATGCACCCACAGTGTGGAGAGGGACGCTATGGGATGTCACAGAATGCATTCTGTCAGCAGGAAGAAAGGGTCACCTTAGAGACACTGCAAACGGACACTACTCATCAGCTAGGCAGCGTGGTGGTTGACACTGTTATTGCCACTGGTGGGTGAACCACCTTAGGTTGGACAGCTACAAAATTATCAGGAAACAATCTCAGAAGGCTGGGAGGAAGGTTGGGACGGTGGAGGTGAGGGTTTGTGCGTTCTGGGAAAGACAGGATGACGCAGAGGTGAAAAACAAAGTAGACACCTTCACAGATTTTTTTGTATAAAAAAATGCTCTGGCTGCTTTGTCTGCGCACACACACACACACACACACACACACACACACACACACACACACACACACACACACACACACACACACACACACACACACACACACACACACACACACACACAAACACACACACACACACACACACACACACACACACACACACACACACACCCCTCCCCTGTGGGTGGATGTACTACATGGCGGCAGATTGAAACCAGTGTTTGATATCTGCAGAACAGAGCCTGTTAATGGGAATGCAGAGAACAGCACGGCCGCTGCAATGGCTGGAGGGACACGGCAGCAGTAAGATTGGCAAGTGGCATTTGAGTGGAGAAGTGGAGAGCAGCTGGGAGGTGATTGGAAGGCAGTGAAGGGGGACGAGGGGCTAAAGCAGCGCCTCTGTATTGATCGCCTCGCTGCAGAGAGAGAGAGAGAGCTGTGTCTGGGATGACAGTGGGACCGCACAGCGTGTAGTGTAGAGGGAGAGAGAGTGTGTGTGTGTGTATCACATCACCCACTTTGTCAGCACTGTTTTCCTCTTGATCCCTGACCTAAATACATTTAGTATGTGTGTCAGACTGTCACATCTATAGAGATATCATGTCACACCTTATATCTACCCTCATTGTATTCCTCAATGCATGTTGCTGCTGATAGCATTTTATCAGAATATGGTCATGGTTTGTTGGTGCCAAGGCACCTTGCAGGCTGTATGGGATCGGAAGTTAGGGAGGCTAATGTGTTTTACAGTAGTGTGTGGTTTGCAATGTGAAACTCTAAAATCAAGATCAAACATACTGAAAGTCAAACTTACACTCCTTACATTCTGAGGAGTGAATGCTGCCGTAGTGATGCATTTTAACAACTCTGTTTCTAAGTTTTGAGCCTGGGAAAAACTCTGTACAGAGTTTAGGTAAGGCAGCATCTTTGTGACACCATCTTTAGACAGCCAGATAAAGGCAACTTGGATGAGAAAAGTTCCTTAACATTTCCTTTTGACGACAAATGCAACTGTAAGACATAAAGAGTATAAAGAATTGATGATACTCCCTGTGGGTTCTGACAGAAAGGAAAGATAGCGAAGCGAAGGTGTATGTGTGTTATCCCACAGCTTTGTGATTTCTTCTCAAGTACCTGTCTGATGGTAACCTTGAAAAGAAGCCTCTTTTGTCTCCTTTGAGCCACTACGATCGTGTTAAAAGTAGAGGGTGCTCTGCTCTGTATCCCAACATCTCTCCTCTCATTCTCTCTCATCCTGGATCTCTGATGCTAATCCTGTACCGTTGAAGGGTCTGAGATGCAGCCGGTCTAATTAAACTAAGAATCTAAAGTGTTAAGTGCCTCGCTTTCTTGACATACTCCACATTTTCCCATATGCAAATCATGGGCTGTGGATTCCACCCATGTTTTATTAGACCCTTAAAAAGTTAGCTACACTTAGAGAAGAAGATGGTCCGATAGGAGAGAGAAGAGGATGGACCAACCAACCAAACAAGCCTATGCGGAATGGAGGATAGTTATAAAAACTTGTAATTAGGTATTTTTTGAGGGTGGGTTTTGAAGTTCAAAGTGGTATTCACAAGGGCCTGCTGCTTTTTAATGAGTCCAGGATGGGAAAGTAAAAAGGAATTTGTGAAGAAGATATTTTGAGTTGCCATGCTGGGCTCGAAGTTATGTCAATACTGTATGGCATGGGCCACTGGGGGTTAATTATGAGTCAACATCCATTTCCGTCTGGGAAATTACAGAGTCTGAATCCCAAATGGCATCCTACTCCCTAGATAGTGCACTACGTTTGACCAAGGTCCATAGTGCACTATGTATGGAATACAGTGTTAATTGGCATGTAAACGTTCACTTCAGCAAGGGAAATTACACCTCTGACAAAATTTGCCACATCACAGGTGCTTTTAGGATGATGGGGATGTTTTCAGGAAGGCTAGCAGTCCCGTTTCAGTGCTTCAATAGGTGAGCGCCAACACTGAACGTTTTTCATTGTGTGTTGTACCAGAGCAGATCATTTGGAGGAAATTGGCAGCAGATGTTATAAATACTCTGTTGTAATAAATGCCCTTTGTAATGATCAGTTTGAACATGTCTAAATTGTCTTCCAGAACTGCTATTACTGTACTACCATTCAGAGTGAATAAAGTGAGTAATGGATAATTGGGAATAGACTCGTCAACTTTGCAGACAATCTGTATCTTTGGTATGTTCTAAACTCAGCAGACATGTTATTGGATGTTGGGTCAGGTGTGTGTTCCTTACCTGGCTGACTCTGGCGGGGGTGAGGATCATGTCCAGAACTCCTGACCAGCCTGCCACCACCCCTGTAGGCACCGCGTAGGCCAATGCTATCATCAGGAACCGGAAGTTACTGGAGGGAAAGAGAGAGAAACAAAGGCTTTTTAGCAGCAAGTCCTACAGTATCCCTACCTAGCAAACTTCCTTCTCTCTGGTTGACAGTATCTGGAGACCTGCCACCACCCCTGTAGGCACCGCGTAGGCCAATGCTATCATCAGGAACCGGAAGTTACTGGAGGGAAAGAGAGAAAAACAAAGGCTTTTTAGCAGCAAGTCCTACAGTATCCCTACCTAGCAAAGTTCCTTCTCTCTGGTTGACAGTGTCTGGAGACCTGCACCAGACAGCCTCCTGCTTTCCTCTTCTGTCAGCTCACACCACACAGCATCTCTTATTGTCAGGGAGGATCGATCCCACCCCAGTGTAGTGACAGAGAGATAAACACCTGGAACCAGGAAGAGCTGCCTGGCAGGCTGGCAGGGCTAGGCCGGAGGTGACACCATGATGAGGTTTGAATACAGGGGAGAACAACAGCTATGAAATGAGATTGAGATGAAGAACCAAGATCATTTGATGAGGTGACACCAACCACACACAGACGCACTAAACTGATGAATCAGCCGAGGCTCAAAACAATAGGATTAACTGATCTACTTAATCAAGTATTTATTCATATTAATGGGTTTGGCAATAGTAGCATGTCCACAAACAAAGTCATTTCACATGACAGACTATTTATTTCCCACATCTGAGATGATGATCCGAGACAATGACTCCCTCTGATTGTTCTGTGAATCAAAAGATCCCTGGAAGGAAGGTCATTCCAAAGTCAAAAACTATTTAGCTCCATCTAATGCCCCATCTAACGTCCCCCACAGGCATACTTTCCCAGACCAGATAGTGGCATTATCGCTTTTGCTTTCAAGTAGATTAAGCCAATCCCATTTAAATCAATTCCCCAGCCCTGATTCCTCTCTGTGGGTCTACAAACGACACATTTACCACCTGCTGTAAACAGTTTGTTGATGGTTATGAGAACGTTCTAGGTTTATGCTCTGCCATTGAGACATTATACGGGTGTATCGGGTAGAACCAAGGCATCGTTCAAACAAGGGAACTAAGTGAGATACCTACAATATGGAACAGAAGCTCATTTTGTGTGGTCTCTGGCCAAGTAACAGTCTGAGATGAGAGACCAGGGGTAAATCTAATAGAAATTGTTGGAGTTGGTCATATCAATGTTGACTTTGGCCAGGTCTGTCGGTCTTTGTAAACACTGACAAACCACTAAGAGGTGGGTTATTCTCAAGCATGAATTTTACAAGATGCTAATCACGATCATGACCACGATGCTGGTTGTTTGTCCATCAAAGCAGGCCATGGTTAGTAGCCAGGAACAATGTCACACCTGGGGAGTGTGCAAGTGTACACTTTGGGTACTGCTTTGGGAGAATACGAAGTATCATTTGACAGACCCAGGGTGGGTGCTCCATGAATCTGTATCTCTATGGAGGTTCTCCTCAAGGAGAATAAAACTGCAACATTGCTGTCTAAAGTGCCAGAGGAATACATTGATGTCGTATAGTGCTATGCAGCAACTTGGGACAAGTTTCCTCCTCAACTTAGCTTGAAACAAAACAATAGACTTTCAAGTCTAAGTCTATGTAGCTGTGAACTAGATTTTCCTCAGAGTTGCTTTTCATCCCCCCTCCCTCCCTGAGGATGGGGAACGCCTTAAGCATTCGCCAGATGTCCCTCCGAGATACATACAGGACGCATCCGGCATATCAATGGATGTCATGAACAAATGCATGAGTAAACGCCAGCCGTCCATCCTGAACAGAAGCTAGGAAAACAAACAGTCCTGAGAGAGAGAGAGAGAGAGAGAAGAGAGAAGAGAGAAGAGAGAAGAGAGAGAGAGAGAGAGAGAGAGAGAGAGAGAGAGAGAGAGAGAGAGAGAGATTTCCCTTTCTATGACGGCTGCTGTCACTGTCAGACCAGACGGCTGGAGATTTAATGGTGCTGTTAGAGAGGGGTGAAGTGATGGTCCTCAAATTAAATCAGCGACATGGCAGAGACAGGGTTTTGGGGCGGAGGCGGCAGTGATGAGAACAAGGTGTTATGGATGATTGTAATTGGGCAGAGAGTGATTGGAGGGGTGCCAGACAGACAGTGTTAGCAACTAGTTGAGACGGAGGGTTGGGGGGGGGAGTAGGGGCTCCTCTGTTAGGGGGAGTCTTCTCTCTGTGTTCACACACACACACACACACACACACACACACACACACACACACACACACACACACACACACACACACACACACACACACACACACACACACACACACACACACACACACACACACACACACACACACAGGCCTGATGATTGGCGAGACGCTCGTATAAATGCTAATAAAGCATGATGGGCTGGCACCACTCTTAACTCTCTCAGCTGATTACCTCAGTCTGTGCTGAGATGAAACTGGGATAAACAAACTCTGAGGAGACAGACAGACAGGAAAGCAGACTAGGGGATGTACTGTATGTATCAACAGTAGGAGTGCTGAGGATCAGGTCACCCCTGTCCATTCATAACAATCAATGAGGCAAAACTGATCCTGGATCGGCACTTCTACTCCTATCCACTGTAAGAGAGTGTACCCCAGTACCCTGTCCTGTGGTACTTGGCCTTGGAGGAGTCTAGACGAGAGAGAGAGAGAGAGAGTGTTATAGACTCATAAAAGTGACTTGCCCTCTCTCTCCAGCTACCAGCTGCTACTGTATTATTAACCTTGCTGTGATGGCGGCCGGCGGGAAATCAATATCCTTGCACCTTTTTCCAGCCCACAGCTTATTTAGATTACTGTATAGTAAGGTTTTGTCCCAAATGGCACCCTATTCTCTATGTAGTGCACTATAGCCCATAGGGCTCTGGTCAAAAGTGGTCTATAAAAGTCCATATATAGGGAATAGGGTGCTATTTGGGACTCAGCCTAAGTAAGCACAGCACAGGGCAATGCGGCCGAGGGTGAAATATTCCGGGGAGCCACGAAGCCAGCAGCATCATCAGCTAAGTGCCATTTGTCCTTGGAAGGTCTTGGCTGGAGTTCAATGCATCAGAATAAGCAGGATAGAACCTTCCTAGGCAAAATGACTCATACAACTCACTCAGACAGCCGTGCCAGTTCCTTTCCATAGCTTTCAAATCCTCTATATTTATGACATCAACCAACTTCAATTCTGTCTGTTTGTATTTAAATTAAAAAACAAATCTACTCACTGTTTCTTTTCAAATTGCTACTCACATTTAATACTCAGGTCCACCACTACTCCACTAGAACTGACACCGATCTCCACACCTCTTTTTCCATAAAAGACTAGGCCAATGTTCCATCTCCTACAGAGGTGCATCTCCTACAGAGTTCCATCTCCTACAGAGTTCCATCTCCTACAGAGTTCCATCTCCTACAGAGGTCCATCTCCTACAGAGGTCCATCTCCTACAGAGGTCCATCTCCTACAGAGTTCCATCTCCTACAGAGGTCCATCTCCTACAGAGGTCCATCTCCTACAGAGGTCCATCTCCTAAAGATGTTTTTGGAACAGTTTCCCGGAACACCTCAAGTACTGCAACTCTATGCACTGTACTTGAATTGTCTTTTTACTTCTTTACCCGCTTATTCATTATCTATTTTGCTACTTATTTTTGTATGGTTTTGTTTTCTAAACATTGAAAGGGAGGTGCCTACAATCCCATCTGGGTTTCTTACCTCTCCTGCATATTCTTTTAGTTTGCCTTTTAAACCTTCATCATATTGTTTTGTATTTTCTTGTGTAAATAAATAATTTGTAAATAATTATAGTGGGACCATTAGCAATACTAATGCTGCTAGCTAACGTCATTACTATTCCAAGAGTAGTTGTCAGGTAGTACTGATAACTTTTCTACATGTGTGGAGAGCTGGGCTGTGTCCCAAATGACAAAGGTTGGCATTTATTGTCAAGAATCATGTACTGGAGGCAGCTCTGTAGAGTGGTCCCTAGCTTGCACAGCCACAGTCATAAAATCAGATTTTAAACCAAACCAAACCATCACCTTAACCACACTGCTAACCCTAAATTAAGACCAAAAAGCTAATTTTGGTTTTCATCAATTTCTACAATTTCAACTTTTGATTTTTCAGCGGCACAATCTAGCAGAAATTGTTCAGTTCTGCCTCCGGGGGAAGATTCTTGACAAATCAAGAGAACCATTGCGCTCCCCAGAAGCTTGGCTGGTGCGTAAAACCCAAAATTCATGACAAACGTCAACCTGCCCAAACGGCACCGTATTCCCTATTAGTGTGTTACTTTAGACCAGAGGTCTTTAGACCCTGGTCAAAAGTAGTGCACTATAAAGGGAATTGGGTGCCATTTGGGACACCCCCCCCCCCCCTGCGCTGTGTTGTGATGAGGCTCTGCATCAGACCTGAACAGATGGGGTAACCTATCAAGCTCCAGATCATTAACTATGGTTCAAACTCTCTCACCAACAGGAGTGGAAGGAAGGGCAAAAGTGGTGGCTTAGGATACAGCTCAAGACCTAGCTAACTCTGGGAAACACTGGTACAACAGAAGTGGAAAGGCTGGCTTAGAAGGAAGGATACGACTCAAGACCTAGCTAACTTCAGAAAACAGAATTTTGCTGCTAACCCAAGTTTATCTTTCTTTGAAGAGTGGAACTTACACACATAAGGGTCAGCTTTAATTTTTTTCCCTTCCGTCTACAATCCTCAGCCAGACAGCTACTGATGCTGCTTGAGTGTGAAATAGGTCAGACTGGCCACTGGAAGGCTGCCTATCAGTGGGACTCCAGATGTGTGTGTGTATGCATGCGTGCATCAGACAGTGTCTTCATTGGGTTTATGTCAGCTTGACTGGTATTATCCCTCTCTTGAAGCTGTGTGCTTTGCAGGGAGTTTGTTATTGTTTATCAGAGAGAGTCAGTGAGAACTAGGGAGAGAGAAAGCGAGAGAGAGAGAGAAAGTGAGTGAGCAAGTGATAGACAGAGGGAGAGAAAAAGACAGAGCAAGAGAGAGAACAAGAAAAAGAGAAAGAATGAGAGAGATAGAGAGGAAGAGAGAGAAAAAGAAAGAGTGTTCCGTCTGGCTGGAGGGGTTGACTGTAGGGAGTTCAACAAGCCTGTTCACTGGCGGTCTGTCCACAGCCCAGCGCTTGATCCCCGGCCCACAGACAGTGCATTCTGAATGCAGGCTGTATGAGCATGTTACATGACCATGGACTCCAGAGAACCCTGGCTATGTGAGCATGTTACATGACCATGGACTCCAGAGAACCCTGGCTATGTGAGCATGTTACACGACCATGGACTCCAGAGAACCCTGGCTATGTGAGCATGTTACATGACCATGGACTCCAGAGAACCCTCGCTATGTGAGCATGTTACACGACCATGGACTCCAGAGAACCCTGGCTATGTGAGCATGTTACACGACCATGGACTCCAGAGAACCCTGGCTATGTGAGCATGTTACATGACCATGGACTCCAGAGAACCCTGGCTATGTGAGCATGTTACATGACCATGGACTCCAGAGAACCCTGGCTATGTGAGCATGTTACACGACCATGGACTCCAGAGAACCCTGGCTATGTGAGCATGTTACATGACCATGGACTCCAGAGAACCCTCGCTATGTGAGCATGTTACACGACCATGGACTCCAGAGAACCCTGGCTATGTGAGCATGTTACACGACCATGGACTCCAGAGAACCCTGGCTATGTGAGCATGTTACATGACCATGGACTCCAGAGAACCCTGGCTATGTGAGCATGTTACACGACCATGGACTCCAGAGAACCCTGGCTATGTGAGCATGTTACACGACCATGGACTCCAGAGAACCCTGGCTATGTGAGCATGTTACATGACCATGGACTCCAGAGAACCCTGGCTATGTGAGCATGTTACACGACCATGGACTCCAGAGAACCCTGGCTATGTGAGCATGTTACACGACCATGGACTCCAGAGAACCCTAGCTATGTAAGCATGTTACATGACCATGGACTCCAGAGAACCCTGGCTATGTGAGCATGTTACACGACCATGGACTCCAGAGAACCCTGGCTATGTGAGCATGTTACATGACCATGGACTCCAGAGAACCCTGGCTATGTGAGCATGTTACATGACCATGGACTCCAGAGAACCCTGGCTATGTGAGCATGTTACATGACCATGGACTCCAGAGAACCCTGGCTATGTGAGCATGTTACATGACCATGGACTCCAGAGAACCCTGGCTATGTGAGCATGTTACATGACCATGGACTCCAGAGAACCCTGGCTATGTGAGCATGTTACACGACCATGGACTCCAGAGAACCCTGGCTATGTGAGCATGTTACATGACCATGGACTCCAGAGAACCCTGGCTATGTGAGCATGTTACATGACCATGGACTCCAGAGAACCCTGGCTATGTAAGCATGTTACATGACCATGGACTCCAGAGAACCCTGGCTATGTGAGCATGTTACATGACCATGGACTCCAGAGAACCCTGGCTATGTGAGCATGTTACATGACCATGGACTCCAGAGAACCCTGGCTATGTGAGCATGTTACATGACCATGGACTCCAGAGAACCCTGGCTATGTGAGCATGTTACATGACCATGGACTCCAGAGAACCCTGGCTATGTGAGCATGTTACATGACCATGGACTCCAGAGAACCCTGGCTATGTGAGCATGTTACATGACCATGGACTCCAGAGAACCCTGGCTATGTGAGCATGTTACATGACCATGGACTCCAGAGAACCCTGGCTATGTGAGCATGTTACATGACCATGGACTCCAGAGAACCCTGGCTATGTGAGCATGTTACACGACCATGGACTCCAGAGAACCCTGGCTATGTGAGCATGTTACATGACCATGGACTCCAGAGAACCCTGGCTATGTGAGCATGTTACATGACCATGGACTCCAGAGAACCCTGGCTATGTAAGCATGTTACATGACCATGGACTCCAGAGAACCCTGGCTATGTGAGCATGTTACATGACCATGGACTCCAGAGAACCCTGGCTATGTGAGCATGTTACATGACCATGGACTCCAGAGAACCCTGGCTATGTGAGCATGTTACATGACCATGGACTCCAGAGAACCCTGGCTATGTGAGCATGTTACATGACCATGGACTCCAGAGAACCCTGGCTATGTGAGCATGTTACATGACCATGGACTCCAGAGAACCCTGGCTATGTGAGCATGTTACATGACCATGGACTCCAGAGAACCCTGGCTATGTGAGCATGTTACACGACCATGGACTCCAGAGAACCCTGGCTATGTGAGCATGTTACATGACCATGGACTCCAGAGAACCCTGGCTATGTGAGCATGTTACATGACCATGGACTCCAGAGAACCCTGGCTATGTAAGCATGTTACATGACCATGGACTCCAGAGAACCCTGGCTATGTGAGCATGTTACATGACCATGGACTCCAGAGAACCCTGGCTATGTGAGCATGTTACATGACCATGGACTCCAGAGAACCCTGGCTATGTGAGCATGTTACATGACCATGGACTCCAGAGAACCCTGGCTATGTGAGCATGTTACATGACCATGGACTCCAGAGAACCCTGGCTATGTGAGCATGTTACATGACCATGGACTCCAGAGAACCCTGGCTATGTGAGCATGTTACACGACCATGGACTCCAGAGAACCCTGGCTATGTGAGCATGTTACACGACCATGGACTCCAGAGAACCCTAGCTATGTAAGCATGTTACATGACCATGGACTCCAGAGAACCCTGGCTATGTGAGCATGTTACACGACCATGGACTCCAGAGAACCCTGGCTATGTGAGCATGTTACATGACCATGGACTCCAGAGAACCCTGGCTATGTGAGCATGTTACATGACCATGGACTCCAGAGAACCCTGGCTATGTGAGCATGTTACATGACCATGGACTCCAGAGAACCCTGGCTATGTGAGCATGTTACATGACCATGGACTCCAGAGAACCCTGGCTATGTGAGCATGTTACATGACCATGGACTCCAGAGAACCCTGGCTATGTGAGCATGTTACACGACCATGGACTCCAGAGAACCCTGGCTATGTGAGCATGTTACATGACCATGGACTCCAGAGAACCCTGGCTATGTGAGCATGTTACATGACCATGGACTCCAGAGAACCCTGGCTATGTAAGCATGTTACATGACCATGGACTCCAGAGAACCCTGGCTATGTGAGCATGTTACATGACCATGGACTCCAGAGAACCCTGGCTATGTGAGCATGTTACATGACCATGGACTCCAGAGAACCCTGGCTATGTGAGCATGTTACATGACCATGGACTCCAGAGAACCCTGGCTATGTGAGCATGTTACACGACCATGGACTCCAGAGAACCCTGGCTATGTGAGCATGTTACATGACCATGGACTCCAGAGAACCCTGGCTATGTGAGCATGTTACATGACCATGGACTCCAGAGAACCCTGGCTATGTAAGCATGTTACATGACCATGGACTCCAGAGAACCCTGGCTATGTGAGCATGTTACATGACCATGGACTCCAGAGAACCCTGGCTATGTGAGCATGTTACATGACCATGGACTCCAGAGAACCCTGGCTATGTGAGCATGTTACATGACCATGGACTCCAGAGAACCCTGGCTATGTGAGCATGTTACATGACCATGGACTCCAGAGAACCCTGGCTATGTGAGCATGTTACATGACCATGGACTCCAGAGAACCCTGGCTATGTGAGCATGTTACATGACCATGGACTCCAGAGAACCCTGGCTATGTGAGCATGTTACACGACCATGGACTCCAGAGAACCCTGGCTATGTGAGCATGTTACATGACCATGGACTCCAGAGAACCCTGGCTATGTGAGCATGTTACATGACCATGGACTCCAGAGAACCCTGGCTATGTAAGCATGTTACATGACCATGGACTCCAGAGAACCCTGGCTATGTGAGCATGTTACATGACCATGGACTCCAGAGAACCCTGGCTATGTGAGCATGTTACATGACCATGGACTCCAGAGAACCCTGGCTATGTGAGCATGTTACATGACCATGGACTCCAGAGAACCCTGGCTATGTGAGCATGTTACATGACCATGGACTCCAGAGAACCCTGGCTATGTGAGCATGTTACACGACCATGGACTCCAGAGTGTTCACTCGAAATGACACAACGACAAGGTTCCAGTTTAACAAAGTTTACTATACTATATGAACACACTACTAGGTAGCCATTACACTCAAGGCTAGGTCCATCAACCACTAGACTTCCTGCGCATGCGCACTCTTGACTGAGTGATAGCCCCGTAATAACAGAAATATAGGGATACTTAAAACATGAACTTAACAATCTCCCCCTTTTCTTTAAAGACAAATAAAACATCAACAACATAATTAAATGTCCAAGTATTATTCAAGATCCCCATTACAAATGGGTTGTGTGACAGTTTTTATTTGTATTACTCAAGCTGCCACGTTCCATTACTGAGAGCCTGTAGGAGCACAAGACCGGATGCTCCTTTTTTAGTCAGACAGTCAGCAAGCTTTTCCTTTGTGGTTGACCACAGAATCCGCTGGATTCTCTGTGCTTGAATAAGTTCCTTGATGCTGCTAATCTCAAAGTCTTTTCTCTGACAGACTTGGTTGACTTCACAGCATCAACTAATGAGTAGTTGTCAGTGACACAAACTACAGGTAGAAAGTGCCGTTTTGTCCCACCAGTGTTAACCTAGCGAAGCATCACTGAAGACAACTAGTTTCAAAGAGTCATCTTTTCCAACATGCTGAAACTTTAAAGTCACTTTTTGTGATTTCAGTTTACGAACAACTTTGTTTGCCTCATGAATGGTTTGTACAGTGGCGTGTTTTGTGTTAGATGCCAAGTTGCAACCATCAAACCAGATCTACTCTGTCTCGCAGCCCATAAAATTTGTCCTATCTTTGACCTCAATTGACCAGCTTCAATTCCACAGAGGGGAATTCCTTTGTACGGCTCTTGAAGAATCCATGTGGATGGGTTGAAGATTCTTGATATAGCTCTCCTGTTGCATCAGTATTTTTCCATCAACTGTAATAAACTCTATGCCAACATAACAAAAATGATCATGCTCCTCATGGCCAACCTAGAAAACAGCTTTGAGGTGTGGAATCACAGTTGAAGCAAAGGTCTGTGAGCCACCCCAGATAAAGTCATCAACATGACAGGCAAGTACTCCAGTCACATTGCAGTCTTGATCAAGCCAATAGAAGACTGCAGGGTCCACTTGTGACATTTTTCCACCTGTATTCAGCATTGTTGCCTTGACTTTGTTGTACCAGTAGAGCGATCCATCTGCCAGTCCATACACACACTTTTTTAGTTTCCACAGTGTTCCTTCGCTTTTAGCTTCAGGCGGAGGTCGGATGTGAATGTCCATTGACAGCTCTGTTCCCTGCAAAAATCCAGATTTGATGTCTATGGAATTAAGTTTCCATTTTTTCTGGCAGATTACTGACATCAGCAATCTGAGTGACTCTGAGGCGCATGTCGGTGAGTCTTTTGGGAGTTCGTTAGCAGCCAGCTCCTCAAAACCTCTAGCCACTAAACATGCTTTAGGCACTATTCCAGTTAAGGATTCTTTAAGGGTACACACCCACCTTGTTGAGACGCATTTTTGGCCAAGGTCTTTGACTTCCTCAAACACTCCATTTTTCCTCCAATTACTGAGCTCATCTAGCTTAGCTGAGTCAAATGACACGTCCTTTGTTTCAAGTACATCATCATTTTGAATGTCATTCTGTTTTTCTCGATTTTCCATTGGTTCAATTCTGATATTATCTACAAGTGACAGGTCAGCTGACCCTGTTGTACCAGAAAGTGTAGCTGGTTCAGAGTACTGCAAGTTGTACCAGTTCTGGTGTTTTGCTTTTCCTGCTCGTTCAATGACGGTTGCTGTATGTGGAATACCACTTTCCCTGTCCATGTATTTAACAGTTTGTCCAGTTTTCAGATTGGAACAACCATGTTCTCTTAACACATGTGGCTGTTGTTGAATGTTTTCCTCATTTGAACCCTCAACAGTATTACCTGTGGTATGGTTGAAGGTCTCTGCTCCATTTCCTGTGTCAGTTTTGTCATTTTCATTAGGAGACTGATTCTCAGCAACAGCCCCTCTATCTTGTTGATCATTTACTTTCCGCAATCTTGAGTGATGCACCCTGACAATCATGCCTCCGTGCCTCACAAATATCACCACACCATCTTGACCAATGACTACTCCCGGTCCTTTCCACTCTTGACAGTCAACTCGTTTGTAGTACACTTTGTTTCCAGTTTCGTACTTCTCATCATCATTATTCCCTGAACTGCTGAGTAACTTCTGAAGTCTGTCAACTGTATCATGTCCAAACTGTTTGTAAAGCTTTAACAATACTTTGTGTTTTTCTTTAGTGCTCATGTTCTCTGTGACTGTCAGAATCTCCATGTGCTCTGTGTCAGTCAGAATCTCATTTTTGCATGGACTCTGTGTGATGTCTTTGTCTAAAATGTTTACACAATAGTGGCCTGAGGTAGTAAGTTCAAGAGTCACTGGTTGTTTAAACATCACTGCCTTGTCATTTTTTATGTCTAGTACAGCCTCTGCCTTCTTTAGGGAAGCTTTGCTTAATAGTAAGGGGATATCTGTAGGGACCACCTCTGTTTCAATGTGACACAGTCTGACCAATTTTTGCTGGTATCTTAACTCTCTTGGTAGAATGGACAATTCTCCCGTCTCCAAATTTGAAAGCTCTGTTGCTTGGTGTGTCAATCATATTTTGTACTTCTTTCATATTTAGTTCACTGACATAGCTATCAAGCCATTTTGCACCACACACTGTCCGTGTACATGCAGTATCAATCACAGCAGATCCTAAGGATTCAACTATAAAAATCTCAGTATCAGAAGCAGATTCATTTGAAAACAGTGTAATGTTACACTGCTCTATCTCTGTGTTTACATTTTCATCTGTTAGTTTAACTTGTTCATTTTTATGAGGACAGTCTTTAACCCAATGGTAAGTGCTTTGACAAATAGCACATTTCGATCTCCTTCCATATTTGTCCAGTGGATTTGTTCCGGGAAATGGCGCCCACTTCTGGTTGTCTTGAGAACGTGACTTGTTGGCGCCTTTTCTGTGCTGCTCGGTGTAATATGCTGCGTCACTCACTTGCATTCCATCTGTTATTGGCGCGACAGACGTCTTTTCACCAAATATTATTTTTAGTGACGACTTCATAGATGCAAAAGTCAGCACAGTACAAGCAGTCAAAGCCAACTGTTTCTCCCTACCATCTAGACAAGCAGTGTCTAGCAACTTGAACCCTAACACTGCATCTGGGAGAACCATGTCCCTACCATCTAGACAGGCAGTATCTAGCAACTTGAAAGCTAACACTGCATCTGGGAGAACCATGTCGTACTTGCGCATCCTATTGTACCTCTGTTCGAAATCAATGATGTAGTCTGCCATTGCAACCGAAATATCTCTCGTAACACTGTCAAAGTTTGAATATGCCTCGTAGGCACGGTCTTTCTCTTCTTTAAGAAATACAGAATCCAGTGCTGTGATCAAAGTTCCCATACCGTCATCCTTGTTCAAATCCTCAACGGATATTTCCAGTGCTGTATCTCTCGCTCTTCCCTCAAGCGATAATACCACCACAAGTGCTTGCTTTTTCGCGTCCAGATTAGTAACGCGTGTCCAGATTCTTTTTTCCAACTTTCGTACGACCTCTTCTCGTCGAAGCGAGGTGGCACATTGTAGTTAGAAACCATCCTCTGCTACCAATGTTAACTCGAAATGACACAACGACAAGGTTCCAGTTTAACAAAGTTTACTATACTATATGAACACACTACAAGGTAGCCATTACACTCGAGGCTAGGTCCATCAACCACTAGACTTCCTGCGCATGCGCACTCTTGACTGAGTGATAGCCCCGTAATAACAGAAATATAGGGATACTTAAAACATGAACTTAACACAGAGAACCCTGGCTATGTGAGCATGTTACATGACCATGGACTCCAGAGAACCCTGGCTATGTGTGGATGAGGAGAAAAGGATGATGATGATCTATGTATTAAGCAGGGCCAGGGGAATGCCAGTGCCATCTTAAGACTGTGTAATTAATCTAGGGGGAGAGAGGATGTCTTTGATGCACATTAACTAGCAGGCCAGACAGATGGCGCGTGGCAGAGCAACAAGACCCCTTCATTTAGTTTCTCCATACCCACTAATCAAACAGACCCATTCATTCCTTCCTCATCTCAAAGTTAAAACAGGACAAAGCATGTTGAGAGGCGACCGAGGACACCCTAGGCCCTTTTGTGACTGTCGTGATGAATCATTTTAATCATTTTAAGGTCTAATAAAAAAAATGACCACTTAAAGTGTGTGATGATGGCAAAGGACCCGACAGTACATACCTGAGTAGTCTGCAGATGCTGCTCCTGTAGCTGAGTCTCTGGCTGGCAGCAGCCACACTGGGAGGCATGGGGGGTCGGGAGGGGAAGTAGAGCAGCACCGCAGCAAACAGCATCGCCACCACACCAAACTCTTTATGTCAGGAGGGACACAGAGACACAGGAAAAGACAGATCAGTCAAATAGAAGGGTTATTATTGGTTTACTACCTACCTGAACTCAGTCAATGTGTCACTAACAAAACCATTCAACCCAGAATCGCATGTCTCTGATTCCACCCTACTTTCAGATAGAACTGTGTAGGACTGGCAGAGCACAGAACCTGAGGACATACGGTGCCTTCAGAAACTATTCACACCTCTTAACTTTTTACACATTTTATTGTGTTCCATTTTAAATTCAGGCTGTATTAAATTGAGATGTTTTGTTACTGGTCTACACACAATACCCAATAAAGTCAAAGTAGAATTATATTTTTAGAAATGTTAAAAGAAATGAAAAGCGGAAATGTCTTGAATCAATAAGAATTCAGCCCCTTTGTTATGGCAAGCCTAAATAAGTTCAGGAGTAGAAATGTGCTTAACATGTCACATAATATGGCTCGCTTCGAGGCAAGTAACACTGAAACATGCATAAGAGCATCAGCTGTTCCAGACGACTGTGTGATCACGATCTTCGCAGCCGATGTGAGTAAGACCTTTAAACAGGTCAACATTCACAAGGCCGCAGGGCCAGACGTATTACCAGGACGTGTACTGCGAGCATGCGCTGAACAACTGGAAAGTGTCTTCACTGACATTTTCAACCTCTTCCTGTCTGAGTCTGTAATACCAACATGTTTCAAGCAGACCATCATAGTCCCTGTGCCCAAGAACACTAAGGTAACCTGCCTAAATGACTACCGACCCGTAGCACTCAGGTCTGTAGCCATGAAAAGCTAACTTCAACACAATTATGCCAGAAACCCTAACACACTCCAATTTGCATACCGACCCAAAATATCTACAGATGATGCTAGCTCTATTGCACTCCATACTGCCCTTTCCCACCTGGACAAAAGAAACACCTACATGAGAATGCTATTCATTGACAGCTCAGCATTCAACACCATAGTGCCATCAAAGCTCATCACTAAGCTAAGGACCCTGGGACTAAACACCTCCCTCTGCAACTGGATCCTGGACTTCCTGACGGGCCACCCCCAGGTGGTAAGGGTAGGTAACAACACAACCGCCACTCTGATCTTCAACACGGGGGCCCCTCAGGGGTACGTGCTCAGTCCCCTCCTGTACTCCCTGTTCACTCATGACTGCATGACTCCAACACCATCATTAAGTTTGCTGATGACACAACACTGGTAGGCCTGATCACCGACAACGATGAGACAGCCTATAGGGAGGAGGTCAGAGACCTGACTGTGTGGTACAAGGACAACAACCTCTCCCTCAACGTGATCAAGACAAAGGAGATGAATGTGGACTACAGGAAAAGGAGGACCGAGCACGCCCCCATTCTCATCGACGGGGCTGTAGTGGAGCAGGTTGAGAGCTTCAAGTGGTTGAGAGCTTGGCGTCCACATCACTAACATGGTCCAAGCACACCAAGACAGTCGTGAAGAGGGCACGACAAAACCTATTCCCGCTCAGGAGACTGAAAAGATTTGGCATGGGTCCTTAGATCCTCAAAAGGTTTTACAGCTGCACCATCGAGAGCATCCTGACGGGTTGCATCACTGCCTGGTATGGCAACTGCTCGGCCTCCGACCGCAAGGCACTACAGAGGGTAGTGCATACGGCCCAGTACATCACCAGGGCCAAGCTTCCTGCCACCCAGGATCTCCATACCAGGCGGTGTCAGAGGAAGGCCCTAAAAATTGTCAAAGTCTCCAGCCACCCTAGTTATAGACTGTTCTCTCTGCTACCTCACGGCAAGCGGTACCGGAGCGCCAAGTCTAGGTCCAAGAGGCTTCTAAACAGCTTCTAGCCCCAAGCCATAAGACTCCTGAACATCTAATCAAATGGCTACCCAGGCTATTTGTTATTTTTATCATCTCTTACTTTTTGGGGTGGGGAATTTTCTTAAAACTGCATTGTTGGTTAAGGGCTTGTAAGTAAGCATTTCACTGTAAAGTCTACACCTGTTGTATTCGGCGCAGGTCACAAATACAATTTGATTTGAATAAGTTGCATGGACTCACTGTGTGCCATAATAGTGTTTAACAATGATTTTTGAATGACTACCTCATCTCTGTACCCCACACATACAATTATCTGTAAGGTCCCTCAGTCGAGCAGTGAATTTCAAACACAGATTCAACCACAAAGACCAGGGAGGTTTTCCAATGCCTTGCAAAGAAGGGCACCTATTGGTAGATAGCTAAAAAATAAAAATAAAGCAGATAATGAATATCCCTTTGAGCATGGTGAAGATATTAATTACACTTTGGATGGCGTATCAATACACCCAGTCACTACAAAGATACAGGAGTCCTTCCTAATTCAGTTTCTGGAAAGGAAGGAAACTGCTCAGCGATTTCACCATGAGGCCAATGGTGACTTTAAAACAGTTACAAAGTTTAATGTCTGTGATAGGAGAAAACTGAGGATGGATCAACAACATTGTAGTTACTCCACAATACTAACCTAAATGACAGAGAGAAAAGAAGGAAGCCTGTACAGAAGAAAAATATTCCAAAACCTGTATCCTGTTGCAATAAGGCACTAAAGTAAAACTGTGTGTTATGCATGTGGCAAATCTAACACAATATATTACCGAGTACCACTCTCCATATTTTCAAGCATAGTGGTGGCTGCATCATGTCATGTGTATGCTTGTAATCATTAAGGACTAGGGAGTTTTCAGTATAAAAAAAGAAACGGAATGGAGCTAAGAACAGGCAAATTCCTAGTGGAAAACCTGGTTCAGTCTGCTTTCCACGACTGGGAGACAAACTGACCTTTCAGCAGGATAATAACCTAAGAGACAAGGCCAAATCTACACTGGAGTTGCACCAAGAAGACAGTGAATGTGGCCGGAGTTACAGATTTGACTTCAATTTACTTAAAAATCTATGGTAATACCTGAAAATGGTTGTCTAGCAATGATCAACCACCAATTTGACAGAGCTTGAAGAATTTTGAAAATAATAAATGGGCAAATGTTGCACAATCCAGGTGTGGCAAGCTCTTACAGACTTACCCAGAAAGACTCACAGCTGTAATCGCTGCTGAAGGTACTTCTAAAAAGTATTGACTCAGGGGCGTGAATCCTTATGTAAATGAAATATTTCTGTATTTCATTTTCAATAAATTTGCAAACATTTCTAAAAACATGTTTTCACTTTGTCATTATGGGATATTGTGTGTAGAAAGGTGGGGGGGGGGGGGGGGAATATATTTAATCAATTTTGAATTCAGGCTGTAAGAACAAAATGTGGAATAAATCAAGGGGTATGAACACTTCCTGAAGGCACTGTAGAGTTCCAGGCCTGCTCTATTGCAGATGCCCAGATTAGTCAATTAAGAGACAAGCGGTTTATCAGAGAGCTGGGCCTGGGACTACATCACTCAGCTGGCACAGAGACTGTAGAGGTCTCTGATACTCTCTCTGTCAGCACGCCCTAACAGCCCTGCCTTCCAGACAAGCTCCTAAATCCCCCAACCCCTTTCACTGGGCTTGGCCTGGCCTGGCATGGGCAACCAAACAGGACCCATTTCTCTTTGATAGGCCACAGCATTTGTAGTCTGTCCATTTCCCAAAAAGTACCACCAGAATCATAAATCATGCTTTTTCCTATCATAATGTGCAGTTTGATTGGACAGCAGCTGCATTTTTACTCTCTGGCTGACACAGGACAGGGTCCATGCCAGCTCACATTGATTTTTCTAACCAAAACACTTGGCACCACTGTTGATTGCTGCTTTTCTGTAGTGCAGGTGTGACTGTGGAAGTGTATAATTTATTCTCCTCAGAGGAGCAGGAGGAAAACGTCAATGAATTTAATTCCATCTAAATGCTTTCTGACCTCTAAAGCTCTCAGTTCAGGAAATGTGTCAGTTTTGTCCTTTGAAATGTAATACTAATAGTTAACACAAAGCCTCAATCTACTATTGTTGGGGATGATGTTTTTTACTTTCTTTAAATGCTTTAATTTTCTGAATCAGTTAAGCAGAACAGGCTAAGCCTCCATCTCTTTATGGCAGCCAGTTCTGTTCTGAATGTTATATTTTTGAGATGTTTGAGTCTGATATTTGCGTGATGAGACAGACAGTCGCATCACTTTCAGCTGATCGTATTTCTCTCCCTGGACTAGACAGGGCAGACATGATCCAGAGATGATCTGCTATTGATTCCTGTTGGGTAATGATGAATGACTGAGAGGCTGTGGTGCTGTCAGTACCTACCTGCATACATAACATGAGAAGATATTCAGCTACTCTTGGTAGGACAATTGTGCTATAGAGTTGCTGAATATCTTCTGATCTTCAGTATGCGCCAGTGTTTCAAAGTGAGGTAGAGACAGCATTTCTTTTTCTCAGTACCTGCCTGCATACATAACCATTTGGATCTTGTCTCTTATGTATCTGAATAACACTTCACAGTATGCCTCCTTATAAAAGCTTTATGAATGCATACATTACAGCTACATAAGATATTATAACATCAGTACCTGCATACAAAACCAGTTGGATTCTGTCTCGTATGTGGTTCATCTGGGTGTCTGTTGAGACGACGGCTCGGTTCACCATGGCACGCGTGGTGTCGTTGGGGGCGGGCACAAGCAGTGGGCCGACAATGAAGGAGCACGCCGCCCCCAGGTAGCTCACCAATGAGGCGACAGCGGTGGCTGTGGCTCGCTGGTCCGGAGCGAACCATGTGGTGGAGAGGAGGGGGCCGGCACTCATTATGGTTGGACCAGCCAAACCATTCAGCAGCTGACCGGCGTGTATTAACCTGCAGAGAGAAACATTAATATCACATTATGCATATAGACAACAGATGCAATGTAGCCAGACAGTGTAACCAGAGAGATGCCATTAACTAGAAAGAATCAATTTCCCTCAGCATGTTTCTATGTGAGAAACAACCTGTAATTTTCATTCCAGTGTTAACCTATAGGGAAAAGGAGTTTAAAAAATGAATAAATATAATTCAAAAAATATTTTAAATATATCTCTATGGGTATGGTTATTTATGACCATATTTCTTCTTCTTTCTATTTACTCCTGTCGGAGTCAGGATTCTCTCATGAAGTCTGAGTCCTGCTGGTGCAGTTTGAGATTTGAGTCGTCCCCTGTGCCATGCCAGCCCTGCCCAAACCAGTGTGTCTGAGTGGCAATAGAAAACATCATCTAAACAGGGGTGGACAAACTACGGATCTGAACCCATTCAATCAGAACCGAGGGAGGTTTGACGTAATTTCTTTTTTTAAATATATATTATTTGGGTTAAAAAAAACACTCCAGGCCACTCTTGAACGTCTAAAACTAGATAGAAAGTATGTCGGATTTACAATGGACCTATTATTTTCAAATAACTTCCCTTTTTCTGGCCAAATTGCTTTTGACAACAACAACAACCCCCCCCCCCCCCCCCCCCAATCCTTTAACGATTTTCATTATTAGCATTAATGTGGGTATGATTTAAGATAAAATGGTTATCTTTCCAGATAGAAGCTTCTTTTATTCACATCAGCTTGGTAAATGTACAATAACTCTTCTAAAAGATTACAAGGCAGGCAACAAAGGTGAGACTAAAAATAACTATTAAGAACCTGTGCATCTTCTTTGCGGAGTCTTATCTCGAGGAAAAGAACACAGCACTAATATTGACAGACATTCTGCTACAGTTCTGGCACCCGTAAACCAGTCGAACACTGCTGTCTGCCTTGAGTTCAAACCAGATAAGCTCATAGCAGAAGACAAAGAGCTGTCAACGCTGGCAAGACAGATCGATGGAAGTGTAGCTATCCCATATCTCCTCCTGAGATCTTCTCAAACGACGGTTAACTCCCCCCTCCCTCCATCTCCTACAACACTCTCCCTCACTTCTCTCATGTCTCTCTCTCTCTCTCCCACTGCTTTCCCTCGATCCCTTTCACCTTCCTCCTGTCTCTCTCCCTCCCCTCACTTTCCACACTCCTTCTCCAGCTCTCTCTTCCTTCCCCCCAGTCTCTCTCCCTCCATCTCGCACCCGTCCCCAGTCTCTCTCCCTCTCACGCTGTGATCATTCATTCCATTCAAGTCAAACAGAATGATCAAAATAATTAAATGATTTATGTTCCCGCTTGTCCACAAATCTATCTTCCATCTTGTACACTTGATGACAACACATCCTGAAACTGACCTGCTGATAATTCTAAATCTTTTGGATTACTTTCCCTTTAAGAGGCATTAGAAGATAAAAAGGATCCATCAAACACATAAAACTGGCACCTTTTTTCAATGCTGAATTGAATGTCATTGAGAAAACAGAAAGGTGTCATAATGTATTTTTTTTCACAAACATCTTTTCGGAATCCAAAAAGTAATCTAGTTTTTCCAATAGTATCTGTAATCTGATTACAATATTTTTGCTGGTAACATAACTGATTGAAGTTAGTTTTTTGTTGTAATCAGATCACATGTAACTGATTACATGTAATCAGTAACTCTCCAACCCTGGGCGTGGAAGAGTGGAAGAAGGAGAGGAAGGAGTGGAAGAGGGGAGGACGGAGGGAGGGCAGTCGTTCTGCGAGAGATGATTCACTTAATGTATATTGATGAACCCTTTCAGAGAAAATCTCATTGCTCTGAGACCAAGCCAGCCCAGTGTGCAAGTCAGTCAGTTAGATATACGATATGCTCGTGTCTCTAACCTGGCACAGTGCGACAGAAATGATACAACTGCCACTTCCAGATACCTGATCCAATCTAATGTGTCAGCGGGTGGCACAATCAGAGAGGCCATGGCAGTATCATTGGCACAGTGGCAAAGTTTGCAGTTGGTACAGGGACACAACACATCGTGTGTGTGTGTGTGTGTGTGTGTGTGTGTGTGTGTGTGTGTGTGTGTGTGTGTGTGTGTGTGTAGCCAATCAACGAGACATGAAGATATTTCTGAGAAAGAACCTTTGCATCAGTTTTCTCTGTATTTGTATACATTTGAGCATTGCCTGCTTTAATTCAAGAGTTATCATATTGGTGCTCTGACCTCTGTCAAATTAGTGACCATTGTAATGGTCTCTTGTCTTTTATCCTCCTCCCCTGCCCTGGCCTCTTTTCAGATATTCTGACTCACACAAAGATCGCCTTCAGGTACGTTTCCTTACTTGAACTACACCAGAGAGCAGCTCTGACAACAGGAAGGTGTTTCAATCTCACAACCCACTCCCTTTGATTCTCATAAATGAGCTCCAAACTGAACAAAGTTTACCCTCCAGAGCATATGGTGAAAAAATATGCCCATCGAACATGAAACGATTGTTCTCCCTCTTTAAAAATATGATCTAGTGCGTGCTGTCAGGGGAGCCATCCTGTTTCTAAATCAATCTTTGGGAGGGGGTGAAAATCAAAGACTCTGTTTGATCGCTGGCTGCAATGCACTTGAACTCACTCAGCTCCTTTCAGATTCTCTCCTTTTCTATCTTCACCTCTTCTTCTCCTCTCAGCTCCTGTCCTCATCTCAGCTTCCTTCTTCTCCTTTTCTATCTTCACCTCTTCTTCTCCTCTCAGCTTCCTTCCTCTTCTTCTCCTCCTCTCAGCTCCTGTCCTCCTCTCAGCTTCCTTCCTCTCCTTTTCTATCTTCACCTCTTCTCCTCTCTCCTCTCAGCTCCTGTCCTCCTCTCAGCTTCCTTCCTCTCCTTTTCTATCTTCACCTCTTCTCCTCTCTCCTCTCAGCTCCTGTCCTCCTCTCAGCTTCCTTCCTCTTCTTCTCCTCTCTTCTCTTCTCAGCTCCTGTCCTCCTCTCAGCTTCCTTCCTCTTCTTCTCCTCTCCTCTCAGCTTCCTTCCTCTCTTCTCCTGTCCTCCTCTCAGCTTCCTTCCTCTCCTCCTCTCAGCTCCCTTCCTCTCCTCCTCTCAGCTTCCTTCCTGTCCTCCTCTCAGCTTCCTTCCTCTCCTCCTCTCAGCTTCCTTCCTCTCCTCCTCTCAGCTTCCTTCCTCTCCTCCTCTCAGCTCCCTTCCTCTCCTCCTCTCAGCTTCCTTCCTCTCCTCCTCTCAGCTCCCTTCCTCTCTGCTTCTCTTAGCTCCTCTCCTCCTCCTCCTCCTTTCCTCTCCAATCTGCTCCTCTTTCCTTTACTTTCCTGACCTCTCCCCTCTTCTCTTCTACCCTGTCTTCTCCTCTCCCCATTCATCTCCTCTTATTCCCACTGACCTCTCAACAGATCAGCAGAACTTCTTACCATTGGTCGTATCTAAATCACCATCGTAGCCTCAGCAGCACCCACACTCTTGACATTTCAAGAGAGATGTAAATGGAATATTTGTGTGTGTGTGAGACAAGTACATGGCAGCAGCATGGGTAAAAATAACACAAACCCCATGTCTCAGAACTCGAACTGTGCAGCCATAGACCTGTGTGCAGCAGCAGCAAACACAATGCAATGAGTGACACCTGCTGGTGACCTGGGGAACTGTTTCTGAATGGATCATAGGCTGTTAGATACACAGCTCAATAAGGCTTTACGGTTCAGTGGAAATATTAAGGAATCATATACACCTGAGTGAAAGTGTCAGAGGTTACCTCAGGTTATCTGTTCTGATCTCCAAAGGTCAGAACAATTTTAAGCCCTCTGAGAAACTTCATAAATCTTTATGGTTTCAACGCACAGAAGCTGCTTGCTCAGGAACCACACAACTCACAGAACAGTATGGTTGCCATGGTATGAGGGAGGTATTCCACTCGCATGGCATAAGGATCTACCTTCCCTCTAGGAGTACATTTTGACATCACGAACGCATTTTCATAAAAGACACAAAGTTGATCATAAAATCCCCCCTTACTGGCATTACAACTGTTACATACTCTTAAATACTACAACTATAAACATAGGTTGACAGGAATTAGTACAGGAGTTAGGCTTGGTAAGCATGGTAAGCATGTCTTCAATTGTTTGTCCCGTATAGGCTAGATGTATAATGTAATCCCAGGAACTGTGAGAGGAGAGACACCTTTTCAGGGATAGTGCTTTACATAGATGGGTGTTAAACCTTTACGTATTGGCACTTTATCACCTCGATAGCAACACTTTCTGGTTCTCAGTTGGATGCGGAGATCTTATAATCACAACAGCACTCCAGAGTACTTCGTCTGCGGAGTGCGGTTGTGTCGGCATCCTTACTGCCTGCAATGTAACGCTCCTCCACGAGAACCGCCTCTCTTGTTTGACGGCATATGCCTCAGTGTGACCCTGTATTTCTCACATGACAAAGTACAACAGCATATGCCCTCTTCAGCCATGTAGGCATAGTCACTGTAAAAACGTCCACACCAACACCATATATATATTATGTCATGCTTATGGATGACCCTAGGCCAAGGACATGTACTGTCAAGTCAGCTTTATGCAGGTCTCTAGTCTAGTACGTACACACACACACACACACCTATTCTGTTGTTCCATACTCAGCTGCCCTCTGACAGGGAGAATGAAGACTTGTGGGGCATGAAGAGGTTGTTGTCAGTTAAATGCAGTCAAGGCACATAGCCTTAGCCTGGTCCCAGATCTGTGTTGCACCATAAACAGATTTGGGACCAGACTTTACAAAGCCTGGGGCAAACACAGTATAAAAGTTTATACTTTCTTCAAACACCTTTAATTAGAGGAATATAATTTTCTACAATGAAGGAATCATTCATGAGTCTCATTTCCTAAGCATCTCTCCTAAAACCAGAGCCAATCTTTCCAATTTATTTTAGACATTTTAGTCTGTATAAATATTGCAATAAACTTAACTAAATGGTCTCATTTTACAGACCCAATCAGACTCCGAGAAAATGTGCAGTTAAAATACAATGAGTTTTTACCTAACCTTTGGGAGCAAAATTAACAAACCTAACATCATAAATTCAGTTGGTGAAAGTGCTATACACCTCATTAAGGGAATACAATTTCCTTCCTCAATTGAAATACCCTTCATGTATCACCTGAATCGAACTCATTGTGGAGCCTAATAAGAAATACGTGGCAGATTAACAATAGAGCAGGTAGGATAATAAAAGTACCTTTATACCTAAAGTAATCCAGATAACCTTGCCTAGGCCTCCTGCTCCTCTGGCAGCAGGCCTCATGCGTCCATCCACCTCGCCGGCGGGAACAGGGTTTTTCTTTGTGGCCAAAAAAGACGGTGGATTACGTCCTTGCATCGACTACCAGGGACTCAATGCCATAACCGTCCGTAACCGCTACCCGCTACCCCTTATGGCCACAGCCTTTGAGCTGCTCCAGGAAGCAGTGGTCTTCACTAAGCTTGACCTGCGGAACGCATACCATCTTGTGCGGATCAAACCCGGTGACGAGTGGAAGACCGCTTTCAACACGCCTACTGGTCACTACGAATACTTGGTGATGCCCTTCGGCCTGACCAACGCCCCGGCTGTGTTCCAAGCGCTCATAAACGATGTGCTTAGGGATATGCTTAACATTTTCGTGTTTGTTTACTTGGATGACATCCTCATCTTTTCGAGCTCCCTTCAAGAACACACTAAGCATGTCAGACAAGTGCTCAAACGCCTCCTAGACAGCCATTTGTACGTTAAGCCGGAAAAGTGTGAATTCCATTCCTCTCGAGTACAATTCCTGGGATTTGTAGTGGAACCCGGTCGAGTCCAGATGGACCCCAGGAAGGTAGGGGCGGTAGCGGATTGGCCCACCCCCAAGTCCGTTAAGGAAGTTCAGCGTTTCCTGGGCTTCACTAACTTTTACCACAAGTTCATCGAGAACTTCAGCTTGGTGGCAGCCCCTCTCTCAGCTTTAACCAAGGGTGGCAACACAAGGTTTCTGTGGGGAAGAGAAGCTGAGACGGCCTTCCAAGGACTCAAGCAGCGCATCCTCTCTGCTCCCATCCTGACACTACCGACGGCGGATGAACCTTTTGTGGTGGAGGTAGACGCATCAGAGGTTGGTGTTGGAGCTGTCCTGTCTCAGAGGGGTGAAGACAAGAGGCTTCATCCTTGCGCCTTCTTCTCTCACCGGCTTACCCCGGCCGAGAGGAATTACGATGTGGGGGATCGTGAACTCCTAGCGGTTAAGATGGCATTGAAGGAATGGAGACACTGGCTCGAGGGGGCTTCTCAACCGTTTCAAGTGCTTACGGACCACAAAAATCTGGAGTATATCCAGCAGGCGAAGCGGTTGAACTCCAGACAAGCTCGATGGTCTCTTTTCTTCAGCCGATTCCAGTTTATCCTCACCTATAGACCCGGGTCGAAGAATCTCAAACCGGACGCCTTGTCACGAGTCTACTCTCCTGCCATTCGAGAAGATACTGACATGACTGTTCTTCCTGCCGCTAAGATCGTGGCTCCAATCTCGTGGCAAGTTGAGGATACCGTGAGACAAGCTCAAGCCATCGAACCGGGTCCTAAAGGAGGTCCTGCCAATCGGTTGTTTGTTCCCAAGGCAGCAAGATCCCAAGTCCTTCTGTGGGGGCACTCCTCTCGCCTCACCTGTCACCCGGGCGTAGGTCGCACCTTGGAGTTCATCCAGCGTAAGTTCTGGTGGCCCACCATAAAAGAAGACGTTGCCACTTTCGTCAAGGCCTGTCCCGTGTGCTGCCAGGGCAAATCTTCTCACCTCCACCCTCAAGGACTCCTTCACCCTTTATCTATTCCCCACCGACCCTGGTCCCATATCTCGTTGGACTTTATTACTGGCCTTCCTCCGTCCCATGGTAATACTACTATCCTAGTCATCATCGACAGGTTTTCTAAGGCGGCCAGGTTTGTTCCCTTGACCAAATTACCTTCTGCCAAGGAAACGGCTGAGTTGGTGATTAACCATGTGTTCCTAGTCTTTGGCATTCCGCAAGATATGGTTTCCGACAGAGGTCCCCAGTTCGCCTCAAGGTTTTGGAAGGCCTTCTGCCAACTCATAGGGGCCACGGCCAGTCTATCTTCAGGGTACCATCCGGAGTCCAACGGCCAAACTGAGAGGATGAATCAAGAGCTGGAAACCACCCTCAGATGTATGGTTTCCAACAACCCGTCCACATGGTCATCCTTCATTGTTTGGGCCGAGTACGCGCACAACACCTTGTGCTCCTCCTCCACTGGTATATCCCCGCACGAGTGTCAGTTTGGCTATGCTCCTCTATTGTTCCCGGACCAGGAGGCAGAAGTCAGAGTGCCTTCAGCCTCGAGGTTCATCAGACGCTGTCGGCTTACGTGGAAGAAGGCCCGTCTTAATCTTCTGCGTTCCTCACAGCAGTACCAACGACAAGCCAACAGACGTCGCCGTCCCGGGCCTACCCTGTACCCCGGCCAGAGAGTTTGGCTCTCAACTAAGAACTTACCACTACGGGTGGAGTCTCGCAAGCTGTCCCAGAGATTCATCGGTCCCTTTAAGGTTGCCAGGAGAGTGAATCCCGTTACTTTTCGCCTGCACTTACCCAGATCCCTTAAGATTAATCCCACGTTTCACATTTCTTTGTTAAAACCTGTTTTTTTCTCCCCTTATTCCGGCAGGCAGACCTCCCCCTCCGCCCCGTGTCATCGGAGGCCAGACTGCTTATACCAGGGGTGTCAAACTCATTCCACGGAGGGCCTAGTGTCTGCAGGTTTTTGGTTTTTCCTTTCAATAAAGCCCTAGACAACCAGGTGTGGGGAGTTCCTAACTAATTAGTGATGTTAATTCATCAATCAAGTACAAGGGAGGAGCGAAAACCCGCAGACACTCGGCCCCCCGTGGAATGAGTTTGACACCTGTGGCTTATACCGTCCATCGGATACTGGATTCCCGCCGGGTGCAGCGGTCCTGGCAGTATCTGGTGGACTGGGAAGGCTACGGTCCCGAGGAGCGCTCCTGGGTTCCTGCCAAGGACATACTGGACCCTGACCTCATTCGTCAGTTCAGGGCCCTCCACCCTGAGAAGGCTGGTAGGAACGTCAGGAGCCGTTCCTAGGAGGGGGATTCTGTCAGGATTTGGCCAGGATTGTTCAGGTTTTGGTCACTAGATGTCCCCATTGCACCTTTTTTGAACCTTTTGTTTTTTCCTTGCTCTAATTATTGTTTGCACCTGTGTGTCGTTTCCTTGTTGGTATTTAAACCCTGTGTGTTCCTCAGTTCTTTGCTCAGTGTTTGTATGTTAGCACCCAGCCCCAGCCTTGTTGTGAACATATATTTCTCTTGTTGGATTTTCCAGAGGTTCCCTGGTTTTGTTCTTGTTTATTTTTGATTAGTCTTTTGAGGTTTGTTTTTTCCCTGCTGTTCTTACCACTTTGTGGATTTTCTTTGTATTTTGGAGGATATCCATTTTTTCCTCTTGGCTTTATTTTTGTCGTTGTGGATTTAGATTCTTTGCCTGAAGATCTTTTTCTTTTATTAAACCACCATCTCTAGTACTGCTGTGTCTGCCTCGTCTTCTGGGTTCTGCCGACTATTAGTGACTGTTTCTCACACCGGGTCCTGACAGTATAGCCTACTTTTGATCTGAGTTTTCTAGAGAAATAATCTCACAACATTATGGGGCATGATCTTGTATCGAAACTTATGCCAGAGTACAGTGCATTCGGGAAAGTATTCAAACCTCGCCTTTTTCCACGTTGTTACATATTGTTACTTGTCAGCCTTATTCTAAAATGGATTAAATAAATAAAAAATCCTAAATCTACACACAATACCCCATAATGCCAAAGCAAAAACAGGTTTTTCAAATCTATTGCAAATTTATTACAAATAAAAAACATAAAAACCTTATTTAAATAAGTATTCAGACCCCTTGCAATGAGACTCTAAATTGAGCTTAGGTGCATCCTGTTTCCATTGATCATCCTTGAGATGTTTCTACAACTTTATTGGAGTCAAACTGTGGTAAATTCAATTGATTGGACATGATTTGGAAAGGCACATACCTGTCACAGTTGACAGTGCATGTCAGAGCAAAAACCAAGCCAGGAGGTCGAAGGAATTGTCCGTAGAGCTCCGAGACAAGATTGTGTCGAGACACAGATCTGGGGAAGGTCTCCAAAAACATCATTCTTAAATGGAAGAAGTTTGGAACCACCAAGACTCTTCCTAGAGCTGGCCACCCGGCCAAACTCAGCAATCGGGAGAGAAGGGCTTTGGTCAGGGATGTGACCAAGAACATGATGGTCACTCTGACAGAGCTCCAGAGTTCCTCTGTGAAGATGGGAGAACCTTCCAGAAGGACAACCATCTCTGCAGCACTCCACCAATCAGGCCTTTATGGTAAACTGGCCAGACGGAAGTCACTCCTAAGTAAAAGGCATATGACAGCACGCTTGGAGATGGCCAAAAGGCACCTAAAGGACTCTCAGACCATGAGAAACAAGATTCTCTGGTCTGATGAAACCAAGATTGAACTCTTTGGCCTGAATACCAAGCGTCACGTGTGGAAGAAACCTGGCACAATCCCTACGTTGAAGCTTGGTGGGGGCAGATTCATGCTGTGGGCATGTTTTTCAGCGGCAGGGACTGAGACTAGTCAGGATCGAGGGAAAGATGAACAGAGCAAAATACAGAGAGATCCTTGATGAAAACATGCTCCAGTGAGCTCAGGACCTCAGACTGGCGTGAAGGTTCACCTAACAGGACAACTAACCTAAGCACACGGCCAAGACAACACAGGAGAAGCTTCGGGACAAGTCTCAATGTCCTTGAGTGGCCCAGCCAGAGCCCGGACTTGAACCCGATCGAACATCTCTGAAAATAGCTGTGCAGTGACACTCCCCATCCAACATGACAGAGCTTGAGAGGATCTGCAGAGAAGAATGGGAGAAACTCCCCAAATGCAGGTGTGCCAAGCTTGTGGCGTCATACCCAAGAAGACTCAAGGCTGTAATTGCTGCCAAAGGTGCCTCAACAAAGTACTGAGTAAAGGGTCTGAATACTTGTGTAAATGTGATATTTCAGTGTTTTATTTTTAATACATTTGCAAAAATGTCTAAAACCTGTTTTTGCTTTGTCCTTATGGGGTATTGTGTGTAGATTGATAAGGAGAAAAAACGATTTAATATATTTTGGAATAAGGCTGTAACGTAACAAAATATGGAAAAAGTCAAGAGGTCTGAATACTTTCCAATTGGTACAAATATATAGCAAAACAAATGAAATATGCCACTTACCACTGTTAGGGCAACAATTAAGAAGTTTAAACCACTGGAACAGTGGTAAACTTGCCTGATATTTGACACAGGTGTACTGTATCTTGTTAAGGTCAATGGGATTATGAACTTTACCAAGTACTAGGACATTTTAGCCAAAGACCTGGTTGCCTCTGCCAGGAACCTGAAACTTGGCCGCAAGTGGATCTTCCAGCAAGACAATAATCCCAAGCACACATCAAAATCCATAAAAAAACGGTTCATAAACAACAAAACCCACATTTTGCAATGGCCAACTCAGTCTCCGGACTTTGAAGAGGGCAGTCCTTAAGTGCAGACCGAAGGATATAAAGGCTCTGTAAAGATTCTGTATGGAGGAAAGGTCTAAGATCCCAATGTGTTCTCTAATCTCATGAAACATTTTTGAAAAAGGCTGTTAAAAAAGTGCAGTTATCCTCACAAGGGGAGTGGTGCTAGAGAATTGAAAGCAGGGGTGCCAATCATTGACACCTATCTTTTTGAGATTTTTTTGTATTACTAAAATGTATTTTCTGAGCAATTGGTGTGTCCTTTTCCTTTTTGTTGCATACAATAACTCAGTATCTTAGTTACTAATTTTATAAAGTATTTTTATGTCATCTTTATCATTGCCAAAAATGTTGGACCTGACTGTATCACTATATACAGCAAGGGTGGGCAATAATTTTGGCTCGAGGGTCACATCGGGATTTCAAAATTCAACAGAGAACGCACAGATCGTTTTTCGACTGGCCAGTAAAGGGGCAGTTATTTGAAAATATATATAGGTCCATTATAATTTCTACACACAACGATTGTTTTACTCAAACCTCCCAGGGTCGGTTTGAATGGACTCGGGCCGTAATTTCCCACCCCTGATACAGTTGAAGTTAGAAGTTTACATACAACTTAGCCAAATACATTTAAACTCAGTTTTTCACAATTCCTGACATTTCATCCTAGTAAAAATTCCCTGTTTTAGGTCAGTTAGGATCACCACTTTATTTTAAGAATGTGAAATGTCAGAATAATAATAGAGAGAATGATATTTCAGAATGTCAGAAGCTTTTTCAGTTCTGCCCACACATTTTCTATAGGTTTGAGGTCAGGGCTTTGTGATGGCCACTCCAATACCTTGACTTTGTTGTCCTTAAGCTTTTTTGCCACAACTTTGGAAGAATGCTTGGGGTCATTGTCCATTTGGAAGACCCATTTGCGACCAAGCTTTAACTTCCTGACTGATGTCTTGAGATGTTGCTTCCATATATCCACATCATTTTCCTCCCCCATGATGCCATCAATTTTGTGAAGTGCACCAGTCCCTCCTGCAGCAAAGCACCCCCACAACATGATGCTGCCACCCCCGTGCTTCACGTCTGGGGTAATGTTCTTCGTCTTGCAAGCCTCCCCCTTTTTCCTCCAAACATAACGATGGTCATTGTGGCCAAACAGTTCTATTTTTGTTTCATCAGACCAGAGGAAAGTTCTCCAAAAAGTCAAATTTCGTCCCCATGTGCAGTTGCAAACCGTAGTCTGGCTTTTTATGATGGTTTTGGAGCAGTGGCTTCTTCCTTGCTGAGCGTCCTTTCAGGTTATGTCGATATAGGACTCGTTTTACTGTGGATATAGATACTTTTGTACCTGTTTCCTCCAGCATCTTCACAAGGCCCTTTGCTGTTGTTCTGTGATTGATTTGCACTTTTCGCACCAAAGTACGTTCATCTCTAGGAGACAGAACGCGTCTCCTTCCTGAGCGGTATGACAGCTGCCTGGTCTCATGGTGTTTATACTTGTGTACTATACAGATGAACGTGGTACCTTCAGGCGTTTGGAAATTGCCCCGAAGGATGAACCAGACTTGTGGAGGTCTACACATTTTTTTCTGAGGTCTTGGCTGATTTCTTTTGATTTTCCCATGATGTCAAGCAAAGAGGCACTGAGTTTGAAGGTAGACCTTGAAATAGATCCACAGGTACACCTCCAATTGACTCAAATTATGTCAATTAGCCTACCAGAAGCTTCTAAAGCCATGACATCATTTTCTGGAATTTTCCAAGCTGTTTAAAGGCACAGTCAACTTAGTGTATGTAAACTTCTGACCCACTGGAATTGTGATAGAGTGAATTATAAGTGAAATAATCTGTCTGTAAACAATTGTTGGAACAATTACTTGTGTCATGCACAAAGTAGAAGTGCTAACCGACTTGCCAAAATGATAGTTTGTTAACAAGAAATTTGTGGAGTGGTTGAAAAATGAGTTTGAATGACTCCAACCTAAGTGTATGTAAACTTCCGACTTCAACTGTGTATACAGTATGGACCAGGTTGATCATGAGCCACCAGTAACTTTCTGGCCACCTATGTGTAGCTCACCAAACAATTCTGAAAGTACATGAAATGTTCACGTGTTCTACCTCACAAGAATCAGACACCGCAACCTCCCAGCAACAAAACATTGACATTATTTCACCCCTGGTTAGCCAGTATTGGCTTTAAAAGCCAAACCCGTAGCACGCACTCCAGCAGGTATATTTCACTGGTCACCCCCAAAGCCAATTCCTCCTTTGGCTGCCTTTCCTTCCAGTTCTCTGCTGCCAATGACTGGAACGAACTGCAAAAATCACTGAAGCTGGAGACTCATATCTCCCTCACTAACTTTAAGCACCAGCTGTCAGAGCAGCTCACAGATCACTGCACCTGTACATAACCCATCTGTAAATAGCCCATCCAACTACCTCATCCCCATTATTTATTCATTTATCTATCTATCTTACTCCTTTGCACCCCACTATCTCTACTTGCACATTCATCTTCTGCACATCTATCACTCCAGTGTTTAATTGCTATATTGTAATTACTTCGCCACCATGGCCTATTTATTGCCTTACCTCCCTTATCTTACCTCATTTGCACACACTGTATATTGACAATTTTTATCTTTCTACTGTATTATTGATTGTATGTTTGTTTATTCCATGTGTAACTCTGTGTTGTTGTATGTGTCGAACTGCTTTACTTTATCTTGGCCAAGTCGCAGTTGTAAATGAGAACTTGTTCTCAACTTGCCTACCTGGTTAAATAAAGGTGAAATACAATAAAAAAAATAAAAAAATAACAAGTTCTCTGCCAATTAATTTCCAGCAATATTGCCCATCTGTCTGTGTGGTGCGCGTGTTTGTCTATCACTCCATGTGTAGACAGTTGATGTGATAACCGCCTTGTGGGTTGACAGAAATACTTTCACCAAAACCTTCTCAATTAAATGTTAACTGCAATGTAGGCTTACCTGGCAGACGTACAGTACCAGTCAAAAGTTTGGACACACGTACTCATTCAAAGGTTTTAATTTATTTTTTACTATTTTCTACATTGTAGAATTATAGTGAAGACATCAAAACTATGAAATAACACATATGGAATCATGTAGTAACCAAAAAAAGTGTTAAACATTTCAAAATATATTTTATATTTGAGATTCTTCAAAGTAGCCTTCCTTTGCCTTGATGACAACTTTGCACACTCTTGGCATTCTCTCAACCAGCTTCATGAGGTAGTCATCTGAAAGAAATTTCAATTAACAGGTGTGCCTTGTTAAAAAAGTTAATTTGTGGAATGTCTTTCCTTCTTAATGCGTTTGAGCCAATCAGTTGTGTGACAAGGTAGTGGTGGTATACAGAAGATTTGGTAAAATACCAAGTCCATATTATGGCAAGAACAGCTCAAATAAGCAAAGAGAAATTACAGTCCATCAATACTTTAAGACAGTAAATGCGGAAAATTTCAAGAACTTTGAAAGTTTCTTCAAGTGCAGTCGCAAAAAACATAAAACGCTATGATGAAACTGGCTCTCATGAGGACCGCCACAGGAAAGGAAGACCCAGAGTTACCTCTGCTGCAGAGGAGCAGTTCATTAGAGTTACCAGCCTCAGAAATTGCAGCCCAAATAAATGCTTCACAGAGTTCAAGTAACAGACACCAATAAGAAGAAGAGACTTGCTTGGGCCAAGAAACATAAGCAATGGACATTAGACCGGTGTAAATCTGTCTTTTGGTCTGATGAGTCCAAATTAGAGATTTTTGGTTCCAACCGCCGTGTCTTTGTGAGACGCAGAATAGGTGAACGGATGATCTCCGCATGTGTGGTTCCCACCGTGAAGCATGGAGGAGGTGGTGTGATGGTGCTTTGCTGGTGACACTGTCTGTGATTTATTTAGAATTCAAGGCACACTTAACCAGCATGGCTACCACAGCATTCTGCAGCAATACGCCATCCCATCTGGTTTGCGCTTGGTGGGACTGTCATTTGTTTTTCAACAGGACAATGCCCCAACACACCTCCACACCTCTAAGCTGTGTAAGGGCTATTTTACCAAGGAGAGTGATGGAGTGCTGCATCAGATTACATGGCCTCCACAATCACCTGACCTCAACTCAATTGAGATGCTTTGGGATGAGTTGGACCGCAGAGTGAAAGAAAAGCAGCCAACAAGTGCTCAGCATATGTGGGAACTCCTTCAAGACTGTTGGAAAATCATTCCAGGTGAAGCTGGTTGAGAGAATGCCAAGAGTGTGCAAAGCTGCAATCAAGGCAAAGGGTGGATACTTTGAAGAATCTAAAATCTAAAATATATTTTGATTTGTTTAACACTTTTTGGGATACTACATGATTCCATATGTGTTATTTCATAGTTGTGATGTCTTCACTATTATTTACAATGTATAAAATAGTTTTAAAAAAAATAATTGAATGAGTAGGTGTGTCCAAACTTTTGACTGGTACTGTATATCATGAGGAAGTATACAGTATCATTTGTATCTAATATTTGTTATTTGCAAACTAAGCCATGAAATGTGCAGCAGCAGTACAGAACCATCACTAGACAGGCACATTAGACAGCACATTCCTCACTCACTAGATGCGCAATAAAAAATAAATAATCTACTTTAGTTTTCTAGTTAGTTTTCTTCCAGACACCCACAAGAAATTGTCTTCTGTTGTAATTTAAGCATTTACATGAATATCCATTTTCATTGTTTCACTATAAACAATTGTAATGTTGAGAGTGAAAAACAAAACAAAATCTAAACCCAGGAAAAATACAACTGAGAAAACATAATTTGGGAAAATATCAAAAATAATTTGGAGAAAAAAAAATCGCTGATTTTATAGGCCATCCTTAAGAGTTGTTTATTTACCATTATTTTTACCAAGTATGTTGACAGAAAACATTCTTGTGTACAGTAATGACCAGTGGAAGAGTTGCAGGCGAGAGGAAAAGAGAAGAATTTGAAAGTTCGAAAATAAATGAGTAGCTCTCATGCTAGAAAAGGTTGGAGACACCTGGTATGGACTATATATCAAGTATATAGCATGGCTCTGGGAGTGAGGGTTGTTACCATCGTCTTAGATGTTGTTCTGGTACAGGGACACTTCGCAGCGCTGCCCCAATCACCATGAAGAAGGCTGACAGTAGAAGAGACACCCGCAGACCTGCAGCACAAGTGGGGAGAGATGTAGCAAGAAAGGGGCGAGGTGGAGAAAGAGGGGAGAGATGGAGAGAGAGTAAAGAGAAGAGGGGAGACAGCGATGGGAGAGGTGGGGTTGAAGTAGGTTAGGTTGGGGACAAGAGAGAGAAAGATGAGAGGTTATTCTGTATAATTGTTCCAAATGTTACAGTACTACTACACAGTGCATTCGGAAAGTATTCAGACCCCTTTACTTTTTCCACTTTGTTACGGTACAGCCTTATTCTAAAATTGATTCAATTATTTTTTTTAATCAATTTACACACAATACCCCGTAATGACTACATGTAAACAAGTTTTTAGAAATGTTTGCTAATTTATTAAAAATTAAAAACAGAAATACCTTATTTACATAAGTATTCAGACCCTTTGCTATGAGACTTGAAATTGAGCTCAAGTGCATCCTGTTTCCATTGATCATCCTTGAGATCTTTCTACAACTTGATTGGAGTCCACCTGTGGTAAATTCAATTGATTGGACATGATTTGGAAAGGCATGTTTTTCAGCAGGGACTGAGAGATTAGTCTGGATCGAGGGAACTGCACCTGTCTATATAAGGACTCACAGCAAAACCAAGCCAGGAGGTCGAAGGAATTGTCCGTAGAGCTCCGAGACAGGATTGTGCCAAAGCACAGATCTGGTCCCCAACAACACAGTGCCCTCCATCATTCTTAAATGGAAGAAGTTTGGAACCACCAAGACTCTTCCTAGAGCTGGCTGCCCGGCCAAACTGAGCAATCGGGGGAGGGCCTTGGTCAGGGAGGTGACCAAGAACCCAATGGTCACTCTGGAGCTCTGCCAGAGTTCCTCTGTGAAGATGGGAGAACATTCCTGAAGGACAACCATCTCTGCACCACTCCACCAATCAGGCATTTGTTATACTGGCCAGCAAGAGCCACTCAGTAAAAGGCACATGACAGCCTGCTTGGAGTTTGCCAAAAGGCACCTAAAGAGTCTCAGATGATGAGAAACAAGATTCTCTGGTCTGATGAATCCAAGATTGAACACTTTGGCCTGAATGCCAAGTGTCATTTCTTTTTTCTCCTTTTTTTTTTACCCCCTTTTTCTCCCCAATTTCGTGGTATCCATTTAGTAGTAGTTACTGTCTTGTCTCATCGCTGCAACTCCCTCTCTCGGGAGAGGCGAAGGTCGAGAGCCAATGCGTCCTCCGAAACACAACCCAACCAAGCCACACTGCTTCTTGACACAACGCACATCCAACCCGGAAGTCAGCCACACCAATGTGTCGGAGGAAACACCGTACACCTAGCGACCTGGTCAGCGTGCACTGCGCCCGGCCCGCCACAGGAGTCACTAGTGCGCGATGAGACAAAGATATCCCTGCCGGCCAAACCCTACCTAACCCGGACGACGCTGGGCCAATTGTGCGTCGCCCCATGAGCCTCCCGGTCGCGGCCGGCTGCGGCAGAGCCTGGGCTCAAACCCAGAATCTCTGGTGGCACCGTTAGCACTGCGATGCAGTGCCTTAGACCACTGCACCACCAGGGAGGCCCGCCAAGTGTCATTTCTGGAGGAAACCTGGCATCATTCCTTCGGTGAAGCATGGTGTTGGCAGCATCATGCTGTAGGCATGTTTTTCAGCAGGGACTGAGAGATTAGGCTGGATCGAGGGAAAGATGAACGGAGTAAAGTACGATCCTTGATGAAAACCTGCTCCAGAGCGCTCAGGACCTCAGACTGGGTGAAGGTTCACCTTCCAACATGACAACAACCCTAAGCACACAGCCAAGACAATGCAGGAGTGGCTTTGGGACAAGTCTATGAATGTCCTTAAAATGGCCCAGCCAGAACCCGGACTTGAACCCGATCGAAGATCTCTGGACTGGAGAGACCTGAAAATAGCTGTGCAGTGACGCTCCCCATTCAACATGACAGAGCTTGAAAGGATCTGCAGAGAAGAATGGGAGAAACTCCCCAAAATACAGGTGTGCCAAGCTTGTGGTGTCTTACCCAAGAAGACTCAAGGCTGTAATCGCTGCCAAAGGTGCTTCAACAAAGTACTGAGTAAAGTTTCTGAATATTTATGTAAATATTTATGTTTTTCATTTTTAATCTACTAGCAAAAATGTCCCAAAAAACAGTTTTTGCTTTGTCATTATGGGGTATTGTGTGTAGAATGAGGGGGGGAAACTATTTAATCAATTTTAGAATAAGGCTGTATCAAAACGTGGAAAAAGTCAAGGGGTCTGAATAATTTCCAAATGCACTGTATATACAAAAGTATGTGGACGCCCCTTCAAATTAGTGGACTCTGCTATTTCAGCCACACCCGTTGCTGACAGATGTATAAAATCGAGCATTTTCATAGACAAACATTGCCAGTAGAATGGCCTTCCTGAATAGCTCAGTGACTTTCAACATGGCACCATCATAGGATGCCACCTTCCCAACAAGTCAGTTCGTCAAATTTCTGCCCTGCTAGAGCTGCCCCAGTCAACTGCAAGTGCTGTTATTGTGAAGTGGAAACATCTAGGAGCAACAACGGCTCAGCCGCGAAGTGGTAGGCCACACAATCTCACAGAACGGAACCGTCAAGTGCTGAAGCGTGTAAAAATTGTCTGTCCACGGTTGCAACACTCACTACTGTGTTCCAAACTGCCTCTGGAAGCAACGTTAGGACAAGAACTGTCGTCGGGAGCTTCATTAAATTAATTTCCATGGCCGAGCAGCCGCACACATGCCTATGATCACCGTGCGCAATGCCAAGCTTCGGCTGGAGTGGCCATTGGACTCTGGAGCAGTGGAAACGCATTCTCTGGAGTGATGAGTCACACTTCACCATCTGTTAGTCCGACGGACGAATTTGGGTTTGGCGAATGCCAGGAGAATGCTACCTGCCCGAATGCATAGTGTCAACTGTAAAGTTTGGTGGAGGAGGAATAATGGTATGGGGCTGTTTTTCATGGTTCGAGCTAAGCCCGTAAGTTCCAATGAAGGCAAATCTTAATGCTACATCATACAATGACATTCTAGACGATTCTGTGCTTCCAACTTTGCGGCAACAGTTTGAGGAAGGCCCTTTCCTGTTTCAGGACGATAATGCCCCCGTGCAAAGCGAGGTCCATACAGAAATGGTTTGTCATAATCGGTGTGGAAGAACTTGACTGGCCTGTACAGAGCCCTGACTGCAACCCCATCGATCACCTTTGGGATGAATTGGAACTCTGACTGCGAGCCAGGCCTAATCGCCCAACATCAGTGCCTGACCTCACTAATGCTCTTGTGGCTGAATGGAAGCAAGTCACCGCAGCAATGTTCCAACAAGCCTTCCCAGAAGAGTGGAGGCTGTTATAGCAGCAAAGGGAGACCAAGTCCCCCTAATGCCCATGATTTTGGAATGAGAGATGTTCGACGAGCAGGTGTCCACATACCTTTGGTCACGTAGTGTATTTTGTATAATTGTTGAGATCATTCTAAACATTATCCCAAATATGAATCACTAGTCCCCAGTCAACTCCCCCCAAACCACAACATCCCAGTTCTCTTCCTCATATACACACCCAGAGAAATACAGCTTCCTTTCTGACTTAAGTCTACATTTTCAGTTTCCACCACATGACCATCATTTAAGAGAACTTCTGTTCCCCTACAGTCATTATCTGTTCCCCAATTTCCTCTTGGTAGTGATGAGTGAGTCACTAGCTGAGAATGTACACAATTGGTGACAAATTGAGAGTAGAAACAGGCCTAATCCTATCATCAGATAAACTAAATCTGATTTTGATCACTGCCTAGTTAAATAAAGGTTTAATAAACACAAATAAAATAAAGAAATGTTGGGGAAACCTAAATTCTGTATCTCCGAATGTTTCTGCGGGTTCCCTTTAGGAACTCTGTTCCTGTCTGTCAGATCTCCATGTACTAAAGATGGCACAACTAAACAATGGCAGATGCTGGTATGTGGATCCTGTGTACAAAATATATTTCATTCTAATCTCTACCAGACAGTCATTGGAGCTGCATTTCATCAGGGTTGGCCTACATACTACAGTAGCAAAAAATCTGAAGCTTCAAACTTTGATATAAGAGTGTACTAGGTGGAAATAGGAGAAGTGTGACTTATGCCTGATTATAACTCGATTACAAAATCATCTCCTTCATTTGAGAGTCAGGCAAACCATCTTTGGAAAAACAGCAACATGGAACTAACAACCCCTGCCTGCATTTCAGAGAGTCTCTGAAAATCAATGTCTGATTTTAGTGCTTTAAAATGTTGAAATCAGATGGACCGCTGCACAGCTCTAACACAAACTGACAAGGAGTGATCTCCGTTCATGTATTTCTCCAACTCTAGAAACCCCTGACTCAGAGGGGAAACTTTACAAACACTTTCCTCTTTAGGGCCATATTTAACAGTCAGGTTTGGGATACTGCAGCCATGATATCACTGACATTCTAAATGTTGTATTGCACTGCATGACCTGTTTTGATTATGTAACACCCATAGCACCGTCATCATTTTGTTTTAGAGAGACAGTCATGTCCCTAGATGACTAACTAACCACATGACAAACTTATGAAAAATGCCCTTTGCTTTTAATATGCTTTATATGTTATTTGCTTTTATGTTTCCTGGGGGATAAATGAACTGTTTTTGTCACCTGACAGTGTGTTCTGGGTGATAGATGGGTGTTAGCTAACGGTGTCAATCAAGTGATGTGGAGGAACTGGTTTGGTTTGGTGGTTAGCTAGCCTGTATGGGAGCACTTGTCGAAACACTTATACATGGCTCCTTTTAAGTGTTACTTGAACTGCCTGTAAATTACACTTGACTGGACTGTGTTGTTTGAGAGATTGGTGAAAGAGATTTCAGAGACTACACATAAGTGGGTCCTAGCAAAAACTCCACAGAGGCAGTAAGTCAGTCACCATTTCTTACAGGAACATGTTATTCTATGGAGGCTGGATTGTAATGGTTACTAAAAAGACTTGGTGAAGAGAACATACTGAAGACAGAAACATTATGTTATTTATGGCCGTGTTATGGCCGTGTGGTGCAAAGACAACAACCTCTCCCTCAACGTGATCAAGTCAAGGGAGATGATTGTGGACTACAGGAAAAAGAGGTCTGAGCACACCCCCATTCCCATCAACGGGGCTGCAGTGGAGCAGGTTGAGAGCTTCAAGTTCCTTGATGTCCACATCACCAACAAACTAACATGGTCCAAGCACACAAGGCAGTCGTGAAGAGGGCACGACAAAACCTATTCCCTCTCAGGAGACTGAAAAGATTTGGCATTGGTCCTAAGATCCTCAAAAGGTTCTACAGCTGCACCATCCTGACTGGTTGCATCACTGCCTGGTACGGCAACTGCTCGGCCTCCGACCGCAAGGCACTACAGAGAGTAGTGGGAATGGCCCAGTACATCACTGGGGCCAAGCTTCCTGTCATCCAGGACCTCTATACCAGGCGGTGTCAGAGGAAGGCCCTAAAAATTGTCAAAGACCCCAGCCACCATAGGCATAGACTGTTCTCTCTGCTACCGCACGGCAAGCGGTACCGGAGCGCCAAGTCTAGGTCCAAGAGGCTTCTAAACAGCTTCTACCACCAAGACATAAGACTCCTGAACATCTAACCAAATGGCTACCCAGACTATTTGCATTGCACCCCCTCTTTTACACCGCTGCTCCTCTCTGTTGTCATCATCTATGCATAGTACATGTACATATTACCTCAACTAACCGGTGCCCCCACACATTGACTATGTACCGGTGCCCCCCTGCTTATAGTCTCGCTATTGTGATTTTACTGCTGCTCTTTAATTACTTGTTACTTTTATTTCTTATCCGTATTTTTTTTAAATGCAATGTTGGTTAGGGGCTCATAAGTAAGCATTTCACTGTAAGATCTACACCTGCTGTTTTCGGTGCATGTGACTAATACAATTTGAACAACAACATTGAAACTAGGTCAGTCTGAGGGAAAATGTTTAAATGTTTCTTTGTTTCCTTTCTTGTGGTTGATTTGGTTTGGAGGGTGGGGGGTAGCTTAGCTGATCAACTTTGATCTATGATTTCTCAGAAATATCTTATCTTGAAAGTTTTATAGGATTTATGTGTCAACAATTCACAACTTCATGCACTGCAATAAAACAATATAATTTTGAAATGGAGACAAATATATATTTTTTTAAATGACATAAAGGAAAGTACATTGTGTTCCAGTACAGTATTGTCAACTGCCATTTAGAACAAAACAACTCACCCTTTTTGTCCATTAGCCATATAAATAGCAGCCAAGGCGCGAATCCCACTGGCCCCCAAAGAACAAGCACGGCGATGTCAGATTTGGTGAAATCGTACGCATGCATGGCAGAGTTCTGAATTGGACCCCAGGTGTTCCATACTATCCCTTGCATGAACGCCAACAAGGAAAACAGAGTCAGAACCAGCCATCTTCTCCCGTAGACTTGGCTGTAAACTGGCTGAATGCTCGTCTCGCGGTCAGGAGGAACAAGAAGAGGTTCCCTTTCACCCTCTGTGCTCGATGCAGCACCCATCGCATTTGATACAATGTAGCGTTCGTTCAGCAGCGATTTAGTCCGCGCGCTATGTCCAATATTCGATTACACAATGGCAACAAATGTACCGGTATCTAACTTCAATATCAGTTGCCCAGAGAAACAACAACAATCGATGTCATTGCTACTTCACTGCGCATGCCTGCACGTTCACGGAAATGGTCACAATTTTGAAACCGAAACCTGGGATGTATAGTAGGCATTACTATTAGATGGATTCCGTTGAAGAACGTTTCGTCTGTTGCAAAACGTTTTGCAACGACAAATTAATGTAGGTCCCGCCCCGTTTAGCTCCTTTAGCTAGTGTTTTTTCCGTTTGGTTCCTAAAGTAAACGGTAAACGATATCCGTTGCAAAACATTTTGCAATAGATTAAACATTTTCCAGCGGAATCCGACTAAATTAAATCAAATTTGATTTGTCGCATACACATGATTAGCATATGTTATTGAGGGTGTAGCGAAATGCCTGTGCTTCTAGCTCCGACAGTGCAGTAATATCTAGCAAGTAATATTTAACAAATTACACGACATATACCCAATATACACAAATCTAAGTAGAAATGAATTAAGACTATATACATATGAACGAGCGATGTCAGAGCGGAACGGACTAAGATACAGTAGAATAGTATAGAATACAGTAATACATATGAGATGAGTAATGCAAGACATGTAAACATTATTAAGTGAATGAGATACCGTAGAATAGTATAGAAAACAGTATATGCATATGAGATGAGTAATGCCAGATATTTAAACATTAAGTGACTAAGATACCGTAGAATAGTATAGAATACAGTATATACATATGAGATGAGTAATGCCAGATATGTAAACATTATTAAAGTGACTAGTGTTCCATTCCTTAAAGTGGCCAGTGATTTCTAGTCTATGCCTATAGGCAGCAGCCTCTAATGTGCTAGTGATGGCTGTTTAACAGTCTGATGGCCTTGAGATAGAAGCAGTTTTTCAGTCTCTCGGCCCCAGCTTTGATGTACCTGTACTGACCTCGCCTTCTGGATGATAGCGGGGTGAACAGGCAGTGACTCGGGTAGTTTATGTCCTTGATGATCTTTTTGGCCTTCCTGTGACATCAGGTGCTGTAGGTGTCCTGGAGGGCGTATTTTGCCCCCGGTAATGCGTTGGGCGGACCGCACCACCCTCTGGAGAGCCTTGCCGTTGCGGGCGGTGCAGTTGCCGTACCAGGCGGTGATACAGCCTGACAGGATGCTTTCAATTGTGTATCTGTAAAAGTTTGTGAGGGTTTAAGGTGACAAGCCAAAAAAATGTAGCCTCCTGAAGTTGAAGAGGCTCTGTTGCGCCTTCTTCACCACACTGTCTGTGTGGGTTGTCCTTTTCAGTTTGTCAGTGATGTGTATACCAAGGAACTTGAAACTTTCCACCTTCTCCACTGCGGTCCCGTCGATGTAGATAGGGGGGGGGGGGGGTGCACCCTCTGCTGTTTCCTGAAGTCCACGATCATCTCCATTGTTTTGTTGACATTGAGTGAGAGGTTATTTTCCTGGCACCACACTCCCAGGGCCCTCACCTCCTCCCTGTAGGCTGTCTCATCATTGTTGGTAATCAAGCCTACTACTGTTGTGTCGTCTTGATGATTGAGTTGGAGGCGTGCTTGGCTACACAGTCATGGGTGAACAGGGAGTACAGGAGGGGGCTGAGCTCACACCCTTGTGGGGCCCCAGTGTCCGAGGATCAGTGGAGTGGAGGTGATGTTTCCTACCTTCACCACCTGGGGGCAGCCCCTCAGAAAGTCCAGGACTCAGTTGCACAGGGCGGGGTTCAGACTCAGGGCCTCAAGCTTAATGATGAGCTTGGAGGGTACTATGGTGTTGAATGCTGAGCTATAGTCAATAAACAGCATTCTTACATAGTTATTCCTCTTGTCCAGATGGGATAGGGCAGTGTACAGAGTGATGACGATTGCATCGTCTGTGGATCTATTGGGGCGGTAAGCAAATTGAAGTGGGCCTAGGGTGGCAGGTAAGGTAGAGGTGATATGATCCTTGACTAGTCTCTCAAAGCCCTTCATGATGACAGAGGTGAGTGCTACGGGGCAATAGTCATTAAGTTCAGTTACCTTTGCCTTCTTGGGTACAGGAACAATGATGGCCATCTTGAAGCATGCGGGGACAGCAGACTGGGATAGGGAGCGATTGAATATGCCCGTAAGCACACACGTTTAAATGTTTTACTCACGTCGGCCACGGAGAAGGATAGCCCACAGTCCTTGGTAGCGGGCCGCGTCGTTGGCACTGTGTTATACTCAAAGCGTGCAAAGAATGTGTTTAGCCTGTCTGGAAGCAAGATGTGGGTCTCTGCGACGTGGCTGGTTTTCCTTTTGTAGTCCGTGATTGTCTGTAGTCCCTGCCACATACTCTTGTGTCTGAGCCATTGAAATGCGACTCCACTTTATCTCTATACTGACGTTTAGCTTATTTGATTGCCTTGCGGAGGGAATCACTACACTGTTTGTATTCTGCCATATTACCAGTCACCTTGCCATGGTTAAATGTGGTGGTTCACGCTTTCAGTTTCGCGCGAATGCTACCATCTATCCATGGTTTCTGGTTAGGGTAGGTTTTAATAGTCCCTGTATGTACTGCATCTCCTATACACTTCCTTATAAACTCAGTCACCGTATCCATGTATGCATCTAGATTATTTTCGCAAGCTACCCGGAACATATCTCAGTCCACGTGATCAAAACAATCCTGAAGCGTGGATTCCAATTGGTCAGACCAGCGTTGAATAGTTCGAAGCACGGGTACTTCCTGTTTGAGTTTCTGCCTATATCTTAACACGTCGAGATACTGATTGTTTAGGCTGATATCAGTGGTTGGAACCAAAATTATTTTCCAATCGTTTCTTTCTGAACAGAACAATTCATTTTTTTTCGTTCTGTTCTACTGTTCCGACCAGCAAAATAAAGTTCTGAACTGGTTCGAACCAAAATAATTATGGTTTATATTGTTCTTTTCTTAACCCTCTGAAATCTTTTTATTTTATTTTATTTTTTTACATTTAGCTCGAAATTCAATTACTTCACGACTGCATACAGAAGCTTGCTATGGCGCAGGAAAGCTATGCATTGGACATACAGGTGTAGTGTAGGTGCGACATGTGCCTGAAATTTTGCGGGTGAGGAGAGCGTGCTGGGCATCTTGCTGTTATGACATGCATTATCTGAATTAGCTAGGCCCACAGAATTATACCTACAGAGGAGCGGCTTCTATGAAGGAACTTTGAATGTCTTTGAACTTCAGAGAGTTGGCTTAACTAACGTTGGACCAGAGCTAGCCCTTGATCATGACTCTCAGTTCCATTACATTGCACATACTGCCGCCTAGAGCTTGAGAGCTAGACCAGAGCTAGCTAACAAGCTTGTGTGTGCAGAGTGGCCCCAGAATTAAGATAAAATAACACGTCTTACCTTTTTGTAGTTTAAACATCCAATGTGAAATGTGATAACTATAGTATCCTTAACTAGCATTGAAAATTAAAATTATAATATCTGAATCACGCCTGTAATGTGAATGCTTCTGAGAAGGTAGCCTACACACACACTGGCAAAGATTTTCAGCTGGCAGGCAGGCAGACACTGGAATAAGTTCCTGAATGACAGTCAGGGCGTTGCATAGGCGCTTTGTGTACAATAACATAACCGTTTCCCATGCTTTTAAAAGAACGGTTCTGTTCCAGAAGAGTATAGATCACTTTCGTTCTCAGTTCTGGTTCTGTTCCTCAAAAAATGTAATTATTTTCTGGTTTTCTGCTCTGTTCCCTAAACCAGTTTCAACCCCTCATACATATAGGATATGTTTCTTCATTTCTAGCATTATGTGGCGATTTCCATCTATCCATGTTGCAGAGATCAGCACAGCAGCGCCGTCGTCAAATGTGTGGCGAGCTGGCATATGCCCCAACAATTTTGATTCAGTTTAACAAAACATATTGACACAAAAGCGTTGAAAATAGGGACAAAGTACTATTGTTTAGACTGATTTGCCTCATGATTTGTCAACTCGTGCACAATTAATCTGTGCGTTGCTGCTCCTTTTGCAGGCCTTAAAGAGTTGCCAATCGCCATAAATGCAGTACGTTCTTCATATTGGACGCCGGCTGAGTTCGTAAACTCAGTCCAAGGGCCTTCAAGGCCTGTGGGCTGCCAGTTGCCCATCCATGATCTAGCTAATTAGATGGGTATGTCAGTCTGTAAAGCCTTGTTCACACTGCAGGCCTTAATGCTCAAATCAGTTTTGTTTTTCAAATCCATTTGGGAATATTCACTGCCCAAACAGCAAGTTAAAAGTGACCAAATCATAAATGTGTGTGTTCAGACAGCAGTCATTTGCTGGCATTGCTACGCCTTTATTTAACTAGGCAAGTCAGTTAAGACCAACTTCTTATTTACAATGACAGCCTACCAAAAGGAAAAAGGCCTCCTGTGTGGACGGGGGCTGGGATAAAAATTAATTAAATAAAAATATAGGACAAAAAACACATCACAAAGGCTGATTGGTGTATAGGCTGATTGGTGGTGGGGCTCGTGCTTCCTATCACACAGAAGTTACGTAGCCCTCTAAAGTGACAACAATGCCTGTCATGGATGTTTCCCAGTTGCTTCAATCATAGTAAAGGAACACTTTCAAAACAAGTTATTTTTGGCTAGCCACAGAAGTCAATTAGCTACCTAGGTAACTATTTAGCTCTATAGCACATTCACTAATTTGTATGTAAACAATTAACAAGCTAGTTGGCTACCACATGTTCTTGTTAAATTGTTAACAAAGTAGCTAGCAAGCAATAAGATATGCCAAATAACAGTCTAAAAACCACTTAAGAGCAAATAAATCAGATTTGATCATTCAGACACACATTGCATGGCCAGGAATAAGATTTGTATGTGTCTTGAAATATTCGATTCCATGTGTTTTTGGCTGTTCAGACTACAGGAAAAATAACAGATTCGAGTTGGATATGCAAAAAAATTAAGAATTTGATTTGAGTCACTTCAAACTGTGTGGGAGTTAATGTTACATATAGGGACAGATGTAATACTATAGAGCATAAATGTGTTCATCAGACCACAGGAGGAGAAGATGACACTTGGTGCATCTGCTAGCTCTGATGAGGGAAGTACAAAGGCCAAAGACATAGGCCCATAGGACAGCTGGACATACCAAAGTCAGAGGGACACACAAAGGAGGGTCCCAGCCAACTGACCAACAGATGGAGTATAGGCATAATAAATATATTATTTTAGGACATGAAAGGGTCCCGCCACCATTATAACCTAACCGAAAGCAGATGTGGGCGTTAACAAGCAAGCTCTGAGATGAAAATAAAATAATGGAGAAAGATCAAGGGAAGATATTTTCACATAGAGGGAGGGGACTCTATACGTTATGCAAAGACAGAGTCCTATAAAGGCAGGACTCTGTAATATGAGAATTTAGTCTCTTTCCATGGAGGGGCTCGGCTCTGTTAAAATTGTGATAGGGTCCTTCCATGGAAGGGCTCATTTTTGCTACTTTGTATTAAAGTCTATATTGAATTCACAAGTTCTTGTAAGAGTGTTATATTTCTGAGACGATTTTCCACCACAAATGCCAAAGTGCTTCATCATATGCCAAACCAGCTTTCTATTAGTTTGCATCTCAATAAGGTCGGTCGTTATGCACAATCTTGTTGATGGTTGGAATTACGCACTATAATGCCAGTCAGAAACACGTTAAAGTCTTGTGTAGAAACAACGTTTTATTTATAATTGGAAACAATACAAAAGTAGCTGAGCTAAAAAGTATAAAGACATTTTTGTCTTTATGTGAAATAAAACAAACAACATTTACCAAATAGAGTAAACTCTGAAATAGGCTATATAATGCATATATATTTTTTATTTAACCAAGCAAGTCAGTTAAGAACAAATTCTTATTTACAATGACGGCCTACCCGCCCAACCCTAACGACGCTTGGCCAATTGTGCGCTGCCCTATGGGACTCCCAATCACGGCTGGTTGTGATACAGCCTAGAATCGAACCAGGGTCTGTAGTGACACCTCTAGCACTGAGATGCAGTGCCTTAGACCGCTGCACCACTCGGGAGTCCATACATAGGCCTACACCAATCACCCATCCCCATCCGACTCTCTTATCCCTTCCCAGTCCTTGCAGGTATCTAGCAGAGTAGAATGGACCCCTCTTTTACTGTGACACAATGTAAAATATATTGATAATTGTGCAGATTTTACATAATTCTTGCCCTAATTATTAATTTACAAATTATACAGGACAGGACTCTTATTCTGAAGGATTCCAAAAATCCATGACCCAGAAGTACTTAATTATTATTGCCTGCTTCACAGCGGAACAAAAGACACTTGAGCTTTGTTTAATTCCTCTCTGATTTGTTCGTGCATGTGTAACGCAAGTTGAGACCCAAATGATTGTTGTTCAGGCAAAACTACCTACTCTAGGTTTCTCTTCGTGAATTAAAAATTTACAGTTGTGTCCTTATTATTTTACTGTCAATAGTCTTCTATGCAGTTGTCAGCACGATTGAGGTGTGTTTGTTTGACTGTCTGTTTCTGTGATTGCCTATTAGATCATTTGATCTGATGATGCAGATGACAAACAATCAAAACTTACATCATGGTGCCTTTCATTAATACTCTACAGATGCACACACTATATATGCAGGTGTTTCCAATTTTAAAAATGTTTTTGTCACATGCGCTAAATACAACCTTACCATGAAATGCTTACTTACAAGCCCTTAACAAATAATGCAGTTCAAGAAATAGAGTTAATAAAATATTTACTAAATAAACTAAAGTTTTAAAAAAGTAACACAAGAAAATTACATTACAATAACGAGGCTATATACAGGGTGTACCAGTACCGAGTCAATGTGCGGGGGTACAGGTTAGTCAAGGTCATTTGTAAGGTGACTATGCATAGATATTAAACAGCGAGTAGCAGCAGTGTAAAAAAAGAGGGGGAGGGTCAATGTAAATAGTCCAAGTGGCCATTTGATTAGTTGTTCAGCAGTCTTATGGCTTGGGTGTAGAAGCTGTTAAGGGGCCTTTAGGTCCTAGACTTGGCGCTCCGGTAGCAGAGAGAACAGTCTATGACTTGGGTGACTGGAGTTTTGAAAATGTTTTGGACCTTCCTCTGAGACTGCCTAGTATAGAGGTCCTGGAAGTCAGGAAGCTTGGCCCCGGTGACGTACTGGGCCGTACACTCTACCCTCTGAAGTGCCTTACGGTCGGAGGTCGAGCAATTGCCATACCAAGCGGTGATGCAACCGGTCAGGATGCTCTCGAAAGTGCAGCTGTAGAACTTTTTGAGGATCTGGTGACCCATGCCATATTTTTCAAGTCTCCTGAGGGGGAAAAGGTGTTGTTGTGCCCTCTTCACAACTGTCTTGGTGTGTTAGGACCATGATAGTCTGTTGGTGATGTGGACACCAAGGAACTTGAAACTCTCGACCCGCTCCACTTCAGCCCTGTCGATGTTAATGGGGGCCTGTTCGGCCCTCCTTTTCCTATAGTCCATGATCACATCCATTGTTTTGCTCACATTGAGGGAGAGGTTGTTGTCCTGGCACCATACTACAAGTTCTCTGACCTACTCCCTACAGGCTGCCTCATCGTTGTCGGTGATCAGGCCTACCACTGTTGTGTTGTCAGCAAACTTAATGATGGTGTAGGAGTTGTGCTTGGCCACACAGTTGTGGGTGAACAGGGAGTACAGCAGGGGACTAATCACACACCCCTGAGGGGCCCCAGTGTTGAGGATCAGCATGGCAGATGTGTTGTTGCCTAGCCTTACCACCTGGGGACAGCCCGTCAGGAAGTCCAGTATCCAGTTGCAGAGGGAGGTGTTTAATCCCAGGGTCCTTAGCTTAGTGATGAACTTTGTGGGCACTATGGTGTTGAACGATGAGCTGTAGTCAATGAACAGCATTCTCACATAGGTGTTCCTTTTGTCCAGGTGGGAAAGGGCAGTGTGGAGTGCAATTGCAATTGCTTTATCTGTGGATTTGTTGGGGCGATATGCTTTATTTTACTCTTATTATTATCTGTCCTGATGCCTAGTCACTATACCCTACCTTCATGTTCATAGCTACATCAAATACCTCGTACCTCTGCACACTGATCTGGTACTGGTACTCCGAGTATATGCATGTAGTTTTGTCATGAACCCGACGTCAGTTCAATTATTAGAATTTAATTTAATAAAACATTTTCTGTAAGCTCGATATGCAGTTTCTGTAGAGACAAATCAGATCAAGCCTGAACTGTGTGATGTAGTAAGGAGTTGTAGTTTCCAACAGACCAATATTCTACATAGTTTAGCACAGGAAGCTTTGTAATTAACTACAATAACCACAATCCATGCCTGGTGTCAGAGTATTTCGTATTATTCTGAATGTAAATCCAAGACACTCCTTTTAGTATGATATGCTACATTTCGTATGGTATGTATTATTGGATGTCATCACCCATTTTGTATATGATATGTTACGAATTACACTTTGTATTATGTTACAAATTTGCACAATAGCTCTGCTCTGCTAAGTGCAAGAAGTATGAAATTCTAACTAGAGTGTGCAAAGCTGTCATCAAGGCAAAGGGTGGCTACTTTGAAGAATATAAAATCCAAAATATATTTTGATTTGTTTAACACTTCTTTGGTCACTACATGATTCCATATGCGTTATTTCATAGTTGTGATGTGTTCACTATTATTCTACAATGTAGAAAATAATAAAAATAACGAAAAACCTTTGAATTAGTATGTGTGTCCAAACTTTTGACTGGTACTGTATACTGAACCTCCCGCCCCCACCTACTGTCAACAAATCATGTCAATGTGGAGCTATACGAAGCCCTCCGCATTGGTACAAAGTGTGGGTTGGTGCACAGGGATGCGGTACAGAGCTGACCTCTGCAGAGGCCATTAGGGTAGACTAGTTGAACATGCATACATGTACATAGGCACATAGATTATATTTAAGAACAATATCTAGCATAATAGAAGGAAATATGGCATTACCCTCAACCTTTGCACAGTGACCAGACACTACAAATGTACCTACAGTAGGTAGGTAGGCAGACAGACAGTATTTGGGTACAGCCAAGACAAACAAGCATGCTGTGGAATGTTGTCCCAGTCCTCTTTAATGACTGTGCAAAGTTTCTGGATATTACCAGGAACTGGAATATGCCGTCGTACATGTCGAACCAGAGCATCCCAAACATGCTCAATGGGTGGCATTTCTGGTGAATTTGCAGGCCATGGAAGAACGGGAACATTTTCAGTTTTCAGGAAATGTGTACACATCCTTGCAACATGGGCCCATGCATTATGCATTCAAATTGCCATCGATAAAATGCAATTGTATTAATTTTCCGTATCTTACGCTTGCCCATACCATAACCCCACCGTCACCAAGGGGCACTCTGTTCACAACGTTGAGATCAGCAATGGGGGCTCCCAAGTGATGCAGCGGTCTAAGGCACTGCATCTCAGTGCTAGAGGCATCAGTACAGACCTTAGTTCGATTCCAGGCTGTAAACCAACCGGCCGTGATTGGGAGTCCCATAGGGCAGCGCACAATTGGCCCAGCGTCGTCCGGGTTAGAGTTTGGCCGGGGTAGACCGTCATTGTAAAAAAACATTTGTTTTTAACTGACTTGTCTAGTTAAATAAAGGTTAAATAAAAAATTTATAAAATAAAAAATGCTCGCACACATGACACAATGTCTGCTATCTACCCGGTACAGTTGAAACTGGGATTCATCCGTGAAGAGCACAATTCTCCTGCATGCCAGTGGCCATCGAAGGTTACGACACCGAACTGCAGTCAGGTCAAACCCTGGTGAGGATGACCATCACCAGATGAGCTTACCTGAGACAGTTTATGCAGAAATCCTTCGGTTGTGAAAACCCACAGTTTCGTCAGCTGTCCTGGTGGCTGGTCTCAGTCGATCCCGCAGGTAAAGAAGCCAAATGTGGAGGTCCTGGGCTGGCGTGGATACACATGGTCTGCGGTTGTGAGGCCGGTTGGACGTACTGCCAAATTCTCTAAAACGATGTTGGAGGCGGCTTATGGTAACAGCTCTGGTGAACATTCCTGCAGTCAGCATGCCAAGTGCATGTTCCCTCAAAACTTGACATGTCTGTGGAATTGTGTTGTGTGACAAAACTGCACATTCTAGAGTGGCCTTTTATTGTCCCCAGCAAAAGGGGCACCTGTGTAATATAAACATGGGACCAACACTGAATGTTGCGTTTATATTTTTGTTCAGTATTTACAGTTTCTGATGTTTGCAAGTTTGCTAAAAAGTTACAAATGGTAGGCCTAGTATATAGTAACAAGTTAGCAGGTGCCAGGCTAACTAGCTAGCCAACTCCAGTCATGTGCTCACATTTGCTGGTAAACCTAGCTTAGGTGGCTAGTTGTAAGTTAAGCTTTCTGTTTAGTAGCCATATCTATGACTAAAAAGAGAATACGTTTTACAATCGAGATACAATAGATCTCCGATTGTAAAACCTCTTCTATTTTTTGTCACAGGTATGGCTTTCTGTAGTTGATTAGCTATTTTAGCTAGCTACCTACCTAACTACGTAAGTTAGTAAACAGAACAATTATTTGATTTCCCCCCACTGTAACAAAGTAGTATGTTAGCCAGCAATACACAATATTGGTTTCATTAGATAAACTAAAGTTAGCTAGCTAACTTGGTGGCTTGCAAGAAAAATTACTTAGTTAGACACCATATTTGTCACCTGCCCTCTTGGTGCTGACATTGGCTGCAGCTGAGCTTCTAGCTAAATCCAAAGCTTTGTTTTCGAATCCTCTTTGCTATATTCCGGTTGAAACATGTGTGGTTGAATGTCGCCATGTAGCAACAACAACAAAAAATGCTCCATCTGAATTCGTGTTGATGACAGGAATCACTTGAAGCCATTGTGGTCTGTTCAGTTCTTTCAGTTTTGCCCAAAAAATGAGGTTGTTAGTGTCTCCCTTTCAAAAAAGCCTGCTTTTGGGAGGGACGGGGCCAGAACGCAAAGCACCGCTCCACACAAGTTGTAGTTTTTCAGAGACTGGAAAAAATGTGTCAGCATATATATTTTGGAATAAATCAGCTGACAGGAACATCGCTGAAAGACATCCATTGGCTCTATCGACCAAGGACAACCATATCAACAAGCACAAAAACAGTGCATCACAATAGTGTGATCAGTATCACATAGAGCCGTTGTGAAATGCCACAAAGTGGCAAATTTCAGCACTTGCCTCCCAGATCAATACACCAGAAGCCGAAATAGGGTGTATATTCAGCACGAGATGCCCAGACCTACCTTCCTACTGGGCAATTATGTGTGAAACACATCTCACTGACCTAGAAATGCCTTGGATATGATGAAAACAAGATTACCCCAGGGTGAAATTCCCCTTTAAGAGGAGAGGGAAAAGGTGATCGATTGCAGTAGCTTCACAAGGCTGAAAATACATGATCTAAGTGATTGATAGTCGGTATTCCGCAGTCATAAAAGTATGCCGTATTTACTTTGCATAACTACTAAAATAGTGATTTTGTCAGACAGCATAGGCAGCAGCTCTATAGAGATGAGATTATATGATTTTGAATGAAATAATATAGTCATCAAATAAAACAAATATTTTATTAAAGTCATGTAAATAAATGATGCAGTAATGGGCAATCACTACCATCATGGGACGTTTCTTAATTGTTTTATTCAGTGTTGTTACAGCATTCAATCCACATAATGTATAGTGCATTTAATGTTGAAAAAAACATGATCTTTTTTTATAATCGCACAGCACTAATATAGCTCCATTGTTCTATTTGATTTCATTACTTGTGTTACTATTTAATTAGAATTATTATTATTAAACTCTGCATCATTGGGAAAGGCTCGAAAGTAAGCATTTCAAGGTAAAGTCTTCACTAGTTGTATTCGGCACAAAATGTATTTGATTAATATTGGCTATGTGTGTCAGACTGTGGACCACCTGTCACGATGTCTAGGAGGGAAGGCTGTCAGATTCAGAATGGGAGACGGCATGAGAAGAAGAGTAAGAGAACGGTCCAGTGCAGAAACAACTCTTACCCCTAGGCTCTTCATGTATCCACTGCCCCTTAGCCACTTCATATACTGAACAAAAATATAAACGCAACATGCAACAATTTCAACGATTTTACTGAGTTACAGTTCATATAAGGAAATCAGTCAATTATAAATTCATTAGGTCCTAATAAATTCATTAGGTCCTTGTCACGTCCGTCGTTAGAATGAGACCAAGGCGCAGCGTGATATGCGCAGCGTGGTATTCTCTTTTAATGAATGAACACCGAACAAACCAACAAAATTAACAAACGAAATGTGAAGCTATACAAAAAAGTGCTGACAGGCAACTATACATAGTCAAGATCCCACAAACACAAATGAGGAAATGGCTACCTAAATATCATCCCCAATCAGAGACAACGATAAACAGCTGCCTCTGATTGGGAACCATATCAGGCCACCATAGAAATACAAAAACACCTAGATGACCCACCCAAGTCACTATCACGCCCCAACCAATACAGAGAAAAAACAGCTTACTATGGTCAGGGCGTGACAGTACCCCCCCCCCCCCCAAAGGTGCGGACTCCGACCGCAAAACCAGACTCAATAGGGGAGGGTCCGGGTGGGCATCTATGATGGATGACGCAGGGCGTCGGGGGCGGCTCCGGTGCGGGACGAAGTACCCACTCCGCTCGCAGTTACGTCTTCCTCCATGGCGGCTCTGGTGCGGGGATCATCGTCGGAAGCTCCGTACCGTGGGTCGTTGCTGGAGGCACCGGACCGTGGATCGTCACCGGAGGCTCCGGACTGCGAACCCCTGCTGAAGGCTCTGGACTGCAGATCGTCGCTGGAGGCTTTGGACCACCGACCGTCGCTGGAGGCTTCGTCGCTGAAGGTGACTCTGAAAAACAACAAAAGAAAGATGCCCAGGGTCTCTGCTCATCTGTGTGAACGTGCCTTAGGCATGCTGCAAGGAGGCATGAGGACTGAGTTAATTCGGGAAACGTTAACTCATTAAAAAAACTGTTCTCGTGGTGCCCCAAATTTCTAGTGAATGAATTGTTACATGATTAATTTAATCAAGTAATAATTAAACGTAGGAGGTAATTATTCGATGAATAGCAGTGATAGAAGAATTTGTATGTTTAAGATAATGACTAAAGTATTCCACCCTGAAACTGTATAACTGTGTGAAATGTGTTAGAATCATAAGAATATAATCTGATGATGTGTGTAGCTTGGTTAGAATTATAACTAGGGCATTGTATTCTTTTGTAGCTATAAAAGCAGGGAGAAACTGTGAGACGAGATAACTATGTATGGGGGTAGTGAGAAAAAATTATTGTGCCTGTCTAAGCAGGGAGTAGCCTATGATAAGAAATTGTGTGTGTGTGTGTGTATGTGTATAAAAAGACTGGCTCTGCATTTGAGGGGCGGAGCGCTCTCTGAATCAAGTGTTGATCTATTGCAGACTGAGACTTTGTCTAATTCTTCATTAACCAGAGCCTTACAACCTCTGGGAATTGGTCAAAGCTTGAGTGATAGTTGAGTTCAACCATTGAGATAGCAAAATTCTCGTGACAATTTGTTCCTTCGAGCCGAGGACCATCGAACCATCTCAATACCTATTTCTGTCGTTCCAGGGAACACCGAAACCGTGCACAGGCGGATCAAGGATCCGTAAGACAAAGACCTGACCTCTGAAATTGAGGGTTTATTTCAGGCCGGTGGCGAACTGGTACACGACAGGAACGGTGACGAGATCCAACCTACATTGAATTCTCAGCTGCAAGAATAAGAATAAGTATACCCTGGCGCAGTAATGTAAAGTACTTAACTTCTTCTGGCTGCAAGCCCGAAGCCGGGCACAATATGACAACAGCCACTTCAAGTGCAGGGCGCGAAATTCAAAATATATTTTTTAGAAATATTTAACTTTCACACATTAACAAGTCCAATACAGCATTTGAAAGATAAACATCTTGTGAATCCAGCCAACATGTCCGATTTTTTAAATGTTTTACAGCGAAAACACCACGTATATTTATGTTAGCTCACCACCAAATACAAAAAAGGACAGACATTTTTCACAGCACAGGTAGCATGCACAAAACCAACCTAACTAACCAAGAACCAACCAAACTAACCAAGAAACAACTTCATCAGATGACAGTCTTATAACATGTTATTCAATAAATCTATGTTTTGTTCGAAAAATGTGCATATTTGAGCTATAAATCAGTTTTACATTGCAGCTACCATCACAGCTACCGTCAGAAATGGCACCGAAGCAGCCAGAGTAATTACAGACACCAACGTCAAATACCTAAATACTCATCATAAAACATTTCTGAAAAATACATGGTGTACAGCAAATGAAAGACAGGCATCTTGTGATTCCAGCCAATATTTCCGATTTCTTAAGTGTTTTACAGCGAAAACACAATATAGCATTATATTAGCTTACCACAATAGCCAGAAACACAAGCCATTCCCCAGCAGCAAAAGTTAGCGATCGTAACAAACCAGCAAAAGATATATAATTTTTGACTAACCTTGATAAGCTTCATCAGATGACAGTCCTATAACATCAGGTTATACATACACTTATGTTTTGTTCGAAAATGTGCATATTTAGAGCTGAAATCAGTGGTTATACATTGTGCTAACGTAGCATCTTTTTCCCACAACGTCCGGATATTTTTCTGGCACTCACATATTCTGACCAAATAACTATTCATAAACATAACTAAAAAATACATGTTGTATAGGAAATTATAGATACACTAGTTCTTAATACAATCGCTGTGTTAGAATTCTAAAAATAACTTCATTACGATATGCAGTTTACGTTATGGCGAGAGCGTGCCCAAAACCTGGCCGCAAACTACTAGTACAACATGTTCGACAGATATATGAAATAACATCATAAAATGGGTCCTACTTTTGATGATCTTTCATCAGAATGTTGTACAAGGGGTCCTTTGTCGGGAACAATCGTTGTTTGGATTTAGAATGTCCTCTTCTCCAGTCAATTAGCACGGAAAGCTAGCAAAGTGGCGCTAAGCTCTCCTTCGTGAACAAACGCAGACAACGCAACACGCCTAACGTCCCGAAAAAAATTCAATAATCTAATAAAACTATATTGAAAAAACATACTTTACGATGATATTGTCACATGTATCAAATAAAATCAAAGCCGGAGATATTAGTCGTCTATAACGACAGCTGTACAGAAGGCAAAACCAGGTCCCTTCACGCGCTCTCCAGAAAACAGGAAACTGGTGACACGTCATACAAAGAGCATTTATTCGACCCCAGATCAAGTTATACACTCAATTTCTTCTCTCACTGCCTGTCGACATCTAGTGGAAGACGTATGAAGTGCATGTATTCTAATAAATATCAAGGACCTTTATAGGCAGGCCCTAGAACAGAGCATCGATTTCAGATTTTCCACTTCCTGTCAGGAAGTTTGCTGCGAAATGAGTTCTGTTTTACTCACAGATATAATTCCAACGGTTTTAGAAACTAGAGAGTGTTTTCTATCCAATAGTAATAATAATATGCATATTGTACGAGCAAGAATTGAGTACGAGGCCGTTTGAAATGGGCACCTTTTATCCGGCTACTCAATACTGCCCCTGCAGCCCAAACAGGTTAAGTAAAAATACTTGAAAGTACTACTTAAGTCGTTTTTGGGGTATCTGTACTTTACTTTACTATTTATATTTTTGACAACTTTATACTTTTACTTCACTACATTCCTAAAGAACCGCTCGGCGGTCGTCGTCACCGGTCTACTAGCTGCCACCGATCCTTTTTTCCTTTATCGTTTGGTTTTGTCTAATTGTTTTCACCTGTTCCTTGTTGGGGTTTTGGGGTGGTTGTTATTTAAGTTCGATTAGCCCGCTTGTGTTTGTGCGGGCTTGTTTCTGTATTGTGAGAGGTGTTCTTTATTTATATGGGTTTTCCGCTGTCCGGTTTGATACCAGAGTGTACTTAGGTGGAGTGTATTATGCCTATGTTCGGCGTTACCTTTTGTACCTTTTTTGGTTGGACATTAAAGCGTGTTTTTTCCCGTATCCTCTGCTCTCTGCGCCTGACTCTACACCCATTCACTCTTTGAGCGTTACAGAAGCCCGCACCATCATTATGGAGTCAGCAGGAGCAGCGACCACCCCTCTCCCTACGATGGAGGAGCGAGTCCTTCATCACACGTCCATCCTCCATCGCATCGGATCAGCGATGGATCAGATAATGGAGAGGATGGACCGCTGGGAGAGGAGTGGTCTCCCTACTACCCCTCCAACCCTCCCACCGGCAACGATACCATCTCCTCCAGCGGGATCCGGTACCAGCGCTCTGCGTATTGCGCCTCCGAGGGAGTATGATGGAGCGGCGGCAGGGTGCCAGGGATTCCTGCTTCAACTAGAGCTTTACCTGGCTACCGTTCGGCCGGCTCCCTCAGAGGAGGAGAGCGTGAGTGTCCTCGTCTCTTGCCTGACGGGTAGAGCCCTGGAGTGGGCCAATGCCGTCTGGAACGGGCCCGACTCGGCGAGGGGCCACTACCTGGAGTTCACCCGCCGTTTCCAGGCCGTGTTCGATCACCCTCCGGAGGGCCGAGCGGCGGGTGAGAGATTGTTCCATCTCAAGCAGGGGACGAGGAGCGAGGAGGACTTTGCGCTGGAATTCCGGACCTTGGCCGCTGGAGCGGGGTGGAACGACAGGGCCCTGATAGACTATTACAGGTGTAGCCTGAGAGAGGACGTCCGCAGGGAGTTGGTTGTCTGGACACTACACTCAGCCTGGACGAGCTCATAGACATGTCGATCCGATTAGACCATCTGCTGGCTGCTCGCGGACGTTCTGAAAGGGTCCTGTCTGTTCCACCTCCTGGCCCTCCCGCTCCCATACCTATGGAGTTAGGGGGGGCTGCATCTAGGGAGACCGGAGGAGGAGGCTCCTCCTGTACCAGCTGTGGCCGGAGAGGGCACACTTCCGGTCGGTGCTGGAGGAGTCCATCTGGGAGTCGAGAGGGCAGGCAGAACACTCCTCAGTCACCCGAGGTGAGTCGGCACCACCCTCACCCAGAGCTTCCTGTTGGTCACATGTTTTTATTAATTTGTTTCCTTAAGTTTTCTCCTTCTCTCCAGCATAAGGCGCTAGTCGATTCAGGCGCAGCTGGGAACTTTATAGATCGCGGACTCGCCCAGAGGTTGAAGATTCCGTTAGTACCGGTAGACCCCCTTTCCCCGTGCACTCCTTAGATAGTCGTCCGTTAGGGTCAGGGCTGGTCAGGGAAGCCACGATTCCTCTGGAGATGATTACGCAGGGGGATCATAAGGAGCGGATTAGTCTGTTCCTTATCGATTCACCTGCGTTTCCGGTGGTGCTGGGTATTCCCTGGCTGGCTATTCACAATCCTAAGATTTCGTGGAGACAGGGAGCTCTCCAGGGGTGGTCTGATGAGTGTTCAGGCAGGTGTGTAGGAGTTTCCATCGGTGCGACGACGGTGGAGAGTCCAGACCAGGTTTCCACCATGTGCATTCCCGCTGAGTATGCCGATTTGGCTATCGCCTTCAGTAAAAAGAAGGCGACCCAATTACCACCCCATCGACAGGGGGATTGCGTGATAAACCTCCAGGTAAACGCTGCACTGCCCAGGAGTCACGTGTATCCTTTGTCCCAGGAGGAGACGTTGGCTATGGAGACATATGTCACGGAAGCGCTGGGACAGGGATACATTCGGCCCTCCATGTCACCCGTCTCCTCGAGTTTCTTTTTTGTGAAGAAAAAGGAGGGTGGTTTGCGTCCGTGTATTGATTATCGAGGTCTCAATTCGATCACGGTGGGTTTTAGTTACCCACTACCTCTCATCGCTACGGCGGTGGAATCATTTCACTGGGCGCGGTTCTTCACGAAACTGGACCTCAGGAGCTCGTATAATCTGGTGCGTATTCGGGAGGAAAATTAGTGGAAAACCGCGTTTAGTACCACATCTGGCCATTATGATTACCTCGTCATGCCGTACGGGTTAAAGAATGCTCCAGCCATCTTTCAATCCTTCGTCGACGAGATTCTCAGAGACCTGCATGGACAGGTTGTGGTGGTGTATATTGACGATATCTTGATTTACTCCGCCACACGCGCCGCGCATGTGTCTCTAGTGTGCAAGGTTCTTGGGCGACTGCTGGAGCATGACCTGTACGTGAAGGCGGAGAAATGTGAGTTTTCGAAACGAGCCGTTTCCTTCCTGGGTTATCGCATTTCCACCTCAGGGGTGGTGATGGAGTGTGACCGCGTCAAGGCCGTGCGTAATTGGCCAACTCCGACCACGATAAAAGAGGTGCAGCGGTTCTTAGGGTTTGCCAATTACTACCGGAGGTTTATCCGGGGTTTTGGCCAGGTAGCGGCTCCCATTACCTCACTGCTGAAGGGGGGGCCGGTGCGTTTGCAGTGGTCAGCAAAGGCGGACGGAGCTTTCCGTTGTTTGAAGGCGCTGTTCACCGACGTGCCAGTGTTGGCGCATTCGGACCCTTCTTTGGCGTTCATAGTAGAGGTGGATGCATCCAAGGCTGGGGTTGGAGCCGTGCTCTCACAGCGCTCGGGTACGCCACCGAAGCTCCGCCCCTGTGCTTTTTTTCGAAGAAGCTCGGGCCGGCGGAGCAAAACTATGATGTGGGGGACAGGGAGTTGTTGGCTATGGTTAAGGCCCTGAAAGTGTGGAGACACTGGCTTGAGGGGGCTAAGCACCCTTCCCTCATCTGGACTGACCACCGTAACCTGGAGTATATCCGAGCAGCTAGGAGACTGAATCCTCGTCAGGCAAGGTGGGCGATGTATTTCACTAGATTTCAATTTACGATCTCGTATCGGCCAGGTTCCCTCAACACTAAGGCCGACGCGCTGTCCTGTCTCTACGACACTGAGGACCGGTCCATCGATCCTACTCCCATCATTCCGGCAGCTAGGCTGGTGGCACTGGTAGTATGGGAGGTGGACGCGGACATCGAGCGGGCGCTAAGGGAGGAACCTGCGCCTCCACAGTGCCCGGAGGGTCGTAGGTACGTGCCGCTTGCTGTTCGTGATCAATTGATTTGATGGGCTCATAGTCTACCCTCATCAGGTCACCTGGGTATTTCGAGGACAGTGCGAGGTCTTAGGGGGAAGTACTGGTGGCCCACCTTAGTGAGGGACGTGTGATTCTATGTCTCCTCCTGTTCGGTGTGCGCTCAGAGTAAGGCTCCTAGGCACTTGCCACGAGGGAAGTTACAACCCCTCCCCGTTCCACAACGGCCGTGGTCCCATCTATCGGTGGACTTTCTCACTGACCTTCCCCCGTCTCAGGGAAACACGACGATCCTGGTCGTTGTGGATCGGTTCTCGAAGTCCTGCCGTCTTATCCCGTTGCCCGGTCTACCTACGGCCCTACAGACTGCGGAGGCTCTTTTCACCCATGTCTTCCGGCACTACGGGGTGCCCGAGGACATCGTTTCTGATCGGGGTCCCCAGTTTACCTCCCGAGTGTGGAGGGCGTTTATGGAACATCTGGGGGTCTCGGTCAGCCTGACCTCGGGGTATTACCCAGAGAGTAATGGGCAGGTGGAGAGAGTGAACCAGGAGGTGGGTAGGTTTCTGCGGTCGTATTGCCAGGACCGGCCAGGGGAGTGGGCGAGATACATCCCCTGGGCTGAAATGGCCCAGAACTCACTAAGCCAACCCTCTACCAACATGTCACCGTTTCAGTGCGTGTTGGGGTACCAGCCGGTCCTGGCACCATGGCATCAAAGCCAGACCGAGGCTCCTGCGGTGGAGGAGTGGGTGCAGCGCTCTAAGGAGACCTGGAGGGCCGTCCAGGAGTCATTACGTCAGGCGAGTGGACGGCAGAAGAGGAGCGCTGACCGTCACCGCAGTGAGGCCCCCGTGTTTGCACCGGGGGACAGGGTCTGAAACCTGCCCCTCCGCTTGCCCTGCCGGAAGCTGGGTCCGCAGTGTGTGGGGCCATTTAAAGTCCTGAGGAGAATAAACAAGGTTTTTTATCGATTATTACTTCCTTCGTATTATCGTATTAACCCCTCGTTTCATGTGTCTCTCCTCAGGCCGGTGGTAGCTGGTCCCATGCAGGAAGGTGAGGTTCCGGAGGTCCCTCCGCCCCCTCTGGACATCGAGGGGTCCCCGGCGTACACGATACATTCTGGACTCTAGACGCCGGGTGAGGGGCCTGCAGTACCTCGTGGACTGGGAGGGGTACGGGCCGGAGGAGAGGTGCTGGGTCCCGGTGGAGGACATATTGGATCCATCTATGCTGAGGAAGTTCCATCGCCTCCATCCGGATCGCCCTCACCCGAGGCCAGTGTCGTCCCCGAGGCCAGTGTCGACGCGCGTCAGGGGGGGGGGTACTGTCACGAATATCACCGAAGGTGGCTCCCCTTCCTGGTCGGGTGGCGCTCGGCGGTCGTCGTCACCGATCTACTAGCTGCCACCGATCCTTTTTTCCTTTTTCGTTTGGTTTTGTCTAATTGTTTTCACCTGTTCCTTGTTGGGGTTTTGGGGTGGTTGTTATTTAAGTTCGATTAGCCCACTTGTGTTTGTGCGGGCTTGTTTCTGTATTGTGAGAGGTGTTCTTTATTTATGTGGGTTTTCCGCTGTCCGGTTTGATACCAGAGTGTACTTAGGTGGAGTGTATTACGCCTATGTTCGGCATTACCTTTTGTACCTTTTTTGGTTGGACATTAAAGCGTGTTTTTTCCCGTATCCTCTGCTCTCTGCGCCTGACTCTACACCCATTCACTCTTTGAGCGTTACAAAAATGGTCTAATTCACACAATTATCAAGAGAACATCCCTGGTCACCCCTACTGCCTCTGATCTGGCAGACTCACTAAATACGAAATGCTTCATTTGTAAATTATGTCTGAGTGTTGGAGCATGCCCCTGGCTCTCTGTTAAAAAAAACATGAAAATGGTACGGTCTGGTTTGATTAATATTAGGAATTTAAAATGATTTAGACTTTTACTTTTAATACTTCAGTATAGCAATTACATTTACTTTTGATACTGAAGTATATTTAAAACCAAATACTTTTAGACTTTTACTCAAGTAAGATTTTACTGGGTGACTTTCACTTTTACTTGAGTCATTTTCTATTAAGGTATCTTTACTTTTACTCAAGTATGACAATTGGGTACTTTTTCCACCACTGCCATGCACATGGAATATTTTGCAGTACATCTCTAAATAAGACTTTAATCTCAAGAGAAGACGGGTTAAATGTTTAGTCTTCTTTTACTTAGAAAATCATATATGTACATTTAATTAATACATTATCAATAATAAAATTGTAAATTCATGTCTTTCTACATAATACCACAACACATTTTTCCAATCTGGGAGGTGAACTTGAAAAGGTATTCAATCATTTCACTATGTATTTCAGATGGAATCAAGGCATTAGAATGTACCAGAGGCCAGAAAAATAGAGATTGTTCTGCAAAACTTTTTGAACTCAGGGGGGCAATTCAGTTCAAAAGGCTTTATCAGCATGGGAAACATATGTTCTCTCCCTTTCTATCTTTTCATGGCCAAAGCACTTATTTTTTAGCTCAGTGCTCATATGTAGAGGCCAGACTTGAGGAGTTTCAGTCCAAGTCTGACAGAGGGCCAGACTTGAGGAGTTTCAGTCCAAGTCTGACAGAGGGTCAGACTTGTGCAGAAGATGTTGGGTGTTTTTCTGACTACCACCTCTCACAGTACTGGGCCTATGCAGACTGCAAATACATGGCACTGCTGCTCCAAGACAAGCACGACATGTTTGAGGTAAACTACTCTCTATTTCAGATATGCACACCCTCCTCAATCAATCTCATGATGCTATACAGTCACATCTATCTTATATAATAAAGGAAACTGAAAAACATAATTAAGAATTATTAGTCTTTTCAGCACTGACAATGTTGAGATGGATTACATGTTGTCACTCCGCAATTTGTCTGCCTGTGATTTCTTACTTTTTGTATGCTATTTCTGTCCTCAATCACTAACTTTCTGTTTTCAGGTTGCCAGGTGTGATAAGTAACTTGTAGTGCGGTTGAGGACAGGGTTCACATAAAGTGCTCAGCGTTAGACAGATTCAGGCCATGGGGCTAGTTCTATGGAATATTCAAGTGGTTCTGTCACAATCAAAAGCCTGTCCCTTGAATCACTGCTGAATTAAAGCCATTTTGGTTAACACATGGGCTGCTCTGATCTGTTATATTCAAAGCACAGGATTTTTCCTCAGTCAATTCAGGTCAAGAGATGTATTTGAAATTCCATTCTTTAATAAAGTTGTACTCAGAGAAAATAATGGACGATTATCAATTCGTGCCATGATTTTTTATTTATTCATCAATTGAATTTAAATGAAATTGAGTCCAGTTCTGACAGTATCACACCAACATGTAAATGTTAAACAGATGCATGGATATCTTTAATGAATTCCTTTGGCCCATCAGCGATCCTGGAGAAGCTAACTAGCCTAAGCCTAAATTGATACAGACACGTACAAATCAAAAGTGACAACTTTAGCAATCAGCAGACCTTCTTTCTCTTTTTGATGATATCCTGTCGTGATAGGACAGACATTTTCAGTGGATCTTTTCAATGGCAGCCCTTTTCGTTTTGAGTCCTCGGGCAGCCAAGGCCTTGAAAGTCCACTCTAGTTCGAGCTGGCCGCTCCATTAATTCATTTTCCTTTAATGATAATAGATGCTTAAGGGGCGGCCTGCATTTTTGCACAGGTCTGACGAAATTCATGCCTTAAAGACAGGCAGTCAGATGCCTTTTTAAATGATGAATAGCTCCATTTAAAAGTTGCTGAAAGCCAAGATTGTGAAGTCTATCATTTACAGTTGCCTGAATATGGTAATGGTTTCATTATCCAGGGTGCTGGGAAGAAACCCCCCCTTTTTTTGTTGCTTTTTGACAGGAAATGATTGACAGCCCAAATGGTTTGACAAAGAGCCTACAGACAACAAACATCTTGTTTCCTCTAGAGTAGTGTTTGTCCCAAATGGCATCCTATTCCTATATAGTGCACTACTTTTGACCAGGGCCCATGAAAAGTAGTACAATATATAGGGCATAAGGTGTCATTTGGGGTGCAAACTTTGTTGCCAGTCATTGCACTGCCTATTATTAAGCAACCAATGAGATGGTGAATGGGCATGCATTTTCACCTGTGTCTAGTGACAATGGAGGTTTCCCTCAGGATGTATTGCTGCCATACCGTAATATTGAAACTGCTCATGGCACATTGTCATATTTGTTCCATGAATATGAATTGTTTTCTTTACAATTACATATTTAAATGTTAGACGAGATTATTTAAATAGATGACCGCATGAATTGATATGAGAGATTATAGCAACCATGAATATACAGTATGATTGGTAATTACAGTGTTAGTAATTGGAACTGTATTGTGTGCATTACAGGACGTGGTGTGGTCTCAGTTTGGGTTCCTGGGTTGTAGTGGGAGACAGAGCACATTGTGGATTGATACAGAAGGTGCCAATACTCTCTGCCACCTGGACTCCTGTGGGTAGAACCTGGTACTACAGGTGCAAGGAAGGTAATTGTACAGAACTGGGTTGTGTTCAGTAGACACAAAACAAGAAAAAAAAACTGTGAAATGGAGGGGGACTACCTGGATATGTCCAATAAGAAGCGCTTTTTGTTTTCTGTTGCAAATTGTTTTGCTTCGATGAGCCCTAATGAACAAAACATACCTCACTGGCAAGTGGTAGTAGTGCACACAGACGATGGATGTTTCCCTTCACAGAGGGAATTGTACAATAGATTAGAATGAAACAATTTAACAGCATTATAGCTGAGAAGAAAGGAGTGGTACTGGAGTCAGACAATAGATACAGCAAATCAACAGAATGAGAACTGTCTGTAGGGCAAAGATCTACTCACCATGTAGATGTAGAGGTGGCCGTTTACATTCCTGGGAGGGGAGTGGGGGGCTGAGAGGAGGGAGGTGAGGGGCTGAGAGGAGGGCAGGGAGACAGAGGGGAAGGGGATGAAACTCACTTGGGGACAGAATCAGATGGGTTCTCTGGCCCCTGAAAGAGAAAGTCATTTATCGAGGTCTCATGAGAGAGAGATGGGGGTATGAAGTGAGGTACTTTAGAACAGAGAGATATTAGTTCTGTGGAGCACTGAGTCTGACAAAATATATAAATATATTTTTGTATATTATCTTCTCACTGCTTTCTCACTGCTTTTTCTCACTGCTTTTACATATGAAGAACCTTTCACATTGATGTGATGACCTAAGCAAAGAACTCACATTACATAATTGATGAAGGAATTTGTTTCCTATATGTTCATTAACCAATTTAATTATACAAAGCAAACACTCTGTCCGTTTCTAAGAATTTGTAAGATCCTTATTTGCATAAAATAGACATAGACCCGTGTCCAAATTAATCAATAGCGTTTATTCTCGAGAGATCTCTCCTCCAAAAACCATGTACATCACATTATATATTACGCACAGCGTCATAGAGTCCCTCCCCCTCCGACTAGGACAAAACTGATCAAAAGTTAATTCCAACATACTTACGCACATACCTTATACATAATATCTGGATTATCTCCTGAAATCTCTCCTCAGTTTATTACCACTTAGCTGACAGTTCCAGTCCCCCCCAGACACGGAAAACCTAGAGGGGCTTGAGCTGTCTTCCCTTATCTCCACAGAGTTATAGCTTAGTGGTTCAAACATAGGTTAATGATCCATTTAGTTTTCTTTAGGTACACACAGCCATTCTTTTCTTCCCTCATACATGCTACATAACCTCTTCCTTATGAACTAACATTATTTATCAATATAGAAAAACAGGGTAGAGTTCAATTAGTTCTAGTTAAATGTATACATCGTTTAGTAATTTATTCATAAAATTCATAACAATAATATTTCAATAAAGAGAGATTATATTGAACTATAGCTTCTTAAATTGAATGGCGATAGATTCCAGGTTTCCTCAACTACATAGAGAATAACCATTGTGGTTTCAAGTTTTATTTGTCACATGCTGAAGTACAGTGACATGCTTAACTTGAGATGATGCATGCAATGGCTTTGGTAATGGCTTTCCCTTTCAAATAAATTGAACCAAGATCAGCACTCCTACCCTGTTTTATTTCAGGAAGCGTTGGCACCTGTTCCCCCCCCTGCAAACAAGCTGTCTGTACCCCAGCAGGATCCCCTATGAGGAGTCTAGTGTGACGTACTCCAGCCAGACCTCCAGAGGTTCCCCACAGACACGTCAAGGCCCACACAGTCACCCTCTAGTCTGGACAGGTACACACTGTGCCACTTTCCTGGACACAGATTATCCCTTAAGCATGCTTTTTAATTCCAGGACTAGGCTTAATCTGTGTCGAGGGAGTCAGGAAGCAGGTGCAGAAGGTGAGTTTAATAATAAGAAACATGAAGATAATCAAAACAGGGGTAGTGTATTCAACGTAAACCATACCAATACCGCCTGAAGACTGAGGCTACTGAGGGCTAAATAAAAGGGAAAGTAATCAGGGTGATGATGAAGTCCAGGTGTGCGCAATGTGCGCAATGATGGTTTCCAGGTGTGCGTAATGTGGGTTGCTAGGACCGGTGGTTAGTAGACTGGCGACGTCGAGCGCCGGAGCGGAAGAGCAGGAGTAGCCGTGACAGTACCCCCCCTCGACTAGCCGCAGGACGACGCCAGGCCAGGGGGAGGACCGTACCCTCCCAGTACACCAGGTACTGGAGCCAACCCCCACGACGTCAGGAGTCCAGGAGGGACCTGACGGCAAAGGTGAGGCACCCATCGATGTCCAGGGGCGTCACGGGGGACGTCCACCAGGACCCAACAGCGCTCCTCTGGACCGTACCCGTACCCTCATCGGAAGCCACGGCATTCCGATGGAGTCGGAATATATAGGACATCGCTGACCTGGGCGAACTGCTGGATCGGCTGGGGGTCTGGCTCGCTGGGACGACTCGTGGTAGAGGAACCTCCGCTAGTTGGAGATTAATTATCGCGGGTGGTGGAGAACGCGGAGGACCTTATCCATTACCGTACCCAGTTGAGCCAGCTGGTCATGGTGTTGACGGAGTAGGTGTTCCTGTTCATCGACCATCTGGGAGATATCCTTAACTTCTGCTGCTTCCAGTATTCTGTAACGTATACACAGGGAGTCAGGAAGAATGTGAGTTTAATAATAAAACCATGAATATGCTCAAAACATGCGTAAACAAAACCAAAACTGACCGAAAGACTGAGATACTGAGGGCTAAGTAAAGGGAGAGTAATCAGGGTGATGATGAAGTTCAGGTGTATGTAACGATGGGGAGCAGGTGTGTGCAATGATGGTTTCCAGGTGTGCGTAACGTGGATTGCCAGGACCGGTGGTTAGTAGCACGTTGAGTGCCGGAACAGGAGAGCGGGACAATGAAATTTTTATTTTATCGGTTAATAATTGAGTAATCGTGACAGAACAGAAGCTTTAATGTTAAACATTATTGCAGAGATTCATTATGGATGAAGAGGACAGGTATGCTGCATGAAAGTAAGATTGTGCCATCAGCCACCGAGACTTCTAGGAGTTCCAAATAACACGCTATTCCCTATATAGGGGGCGGTGTTGCAATCTACTGCAGAGATAGCCTGCAGAGTTCTGTCCTACTATCCAGGTCTGTACCCAAACAATTTGACCTTCTACTTTTAAAAATCCACCTCTCTAAAAACAAGTCTCTCACCGTTGCCGCCTGCTATAGACCACCCTCTGCCCCCAGCTGTGCTCTGGACACCATATGTGAACTGACTGCCCCCCATCTATCTTCAGAGCTTGTGCTGCTAGGTGACCTAAACTGGGACATGCTTAACACCCCAGCCATCCTACAATCTAAGTTTGATGCCCTCAATCTCACACAAATGATCAATCAACCTACTAGGTACCACCCCAAAGCCGTAAACACTGGCACCCTCATAGATATCATCCTAACCAACTTGCCCTCTAAATACACCTCTGCTGTTTTCAACCAAGATCTCAGCGATCACTGCCTCATTGCCTGCATCCGTAATGGGTCAGTGGTCAAACGACCTCCACTCATCACTGTCAAACGCTCCCTGAAACACTTCAGCGAGCAGGCCTTTCTAATCGACCTGGCCCGGGTATCCTGGAAGGATATTGACCTCATCCCGTTAGTAAAGGATGCCTGTTTTTTTTAAATGCCTTCCTCACCATCTTAAATAAGCATGCCCCATTCAAGAAATTTAGAACCAGGAAGAGATATAGCCCTTGGTTCTCTCCAGACCTGACTGCCCTTAACCAACACAAAAACATCCTATGGCGTTCTGCATTAGCATCGAATAGCCCCCGTGATATGCAACTTTTCAGGGAGTTAGAAACCAATATACACAGGCAGTTAGAAAAGCCAAGCTAGCTTTTTCAAGCAGAAATGTGCTTCCTGCAACACAAACTCAAAAAAGTTCTGGGACACTGTAAAGTCCATGGAGAATAAGAACACCTCTTCCCAGCTGCCCACTGCACTGGGGATAGGAAACTCTGTCACCACCAATAAATCCACTATAATTGAGAATTTCAATAAGCATTTTTCTACGGCTGGCCATGCTTTCCACCTGGCTACCCCTACCCCGGTCAACAGCACTGCACCCCCCACAGCAACTCGCCCAAGCCTTCCCCGTTTCTCCTTCTCCCAAATCCAGTCAGCTGATGTTCTGAAAGAGCTGCAAAATCTGGACCCCTACAAATCAGCCGGGCTAGACAATCTGGACCCTTTCTTTCTAAAATGATCTGCCGAAATTGTTGCAACCCCTATTACTAGCCTGTTCAACCTCTCTTTCGTGTCCTCTGAGATTCCCAAAGATTGGAAAGCAGCTGCGGTCATCCCCCTCTTCAAAGGGGGGGACGCTCTTGACCCAAACTGCTACAGACCTATATCTATCCTACTCTGCCTTTCTAAGGTCTTCGAAAGCCAAGTCAACAAACAGATTACCGACCATTTCGAATCCCACCGCACCTTCTCTGCTATGCAATCTGGTTTCAGAGCTGGTCATGGGTGCACCTCAGCCACGCTCAAGGTCCTAAACGATATCTTAACCGCCATCGATAAGAAACAATACTGTGCAGCCGTATTCATTGACCTGGCCAAGGCTTTCGACTCTGTCAATCACCACATCCTCATCGGCAGACTCGATGGCCTTGGTTTCTCAAATGATTGCCTCGCCTGGTTCACCAACTACTTCTCTGATAGAGTTCAGTGTGTCAAATCGGAGGGCCTGTTGTCCGGGCCTCTGACAGTCTCTATGGGGGTGCCACAGGGTTCAATTCTTGGGCTGACTCTCTTCTCTGTATACATCAATGATGTCGCTTTTGCTGCTGGTGAGTCTCTGATCCAGCTCTACGCAAACGACACCATTCTGTATACTTCTGGCCCTTCTTTGGACACTGTGTTAACAACCCTCCAGACGAGCTTCAATGCCATACAACTCTCCTTCCTTGGCCTCCAACTGCTCTTAAATACAAGTAAAACTAAATGCATGCTCTTCAACCGATCGCTGCCTGCACCTGCCCGCCCGTCCAGCATCACTACTCTGGACGGTTCTGACTTAGAATATGTGGACAACTACAAATACCTAGGTGTCTGGTTAGACTAAACTCTCCTTCCAGGCTCACATCAAACATCTCCAATCCAAAGTTAAATCTAGAATTGGCTTCCTATTTCGCAACAAAGCATCCTTCACTCATGCTGCCAAACATACCCTCGTAAAACTGACCATCCTACCGATCCTCGACTTCGGCGATGTCATTTACAAAATAGCCTCAAATACCCTATTCAATAAATTGGATGCAGTCTATCACAGTGCCATCCGTCTTGTCACCAAAGCCCCATATACTACCCACCACTGCGACCTGTACGCTCTCGTTGGCTGGCCCTCGCTTCATACTCGTCGCCAAACCCACTGGCTCCAGGTCTTCTACAAGATCCTGCTAGGTAAAGTCCCCCCTTATCTCAGCTCGCTGGTAACCATAGCAGCACCCACCTGTAGCACGCGCTCCAGCAGGTATATCTCTCTGGTCACCCCCAAAGCTAATTCCTACTTTGGCCGCCTCTCCTTCCAGTTCTCTGCTGCCAATGACTGGAACGAACTACAAAAATCTCTGAAACTGGAAACACTTATCTCCCTCACTAGCTTTAAGCACTAACTGTCAGAGCAGCTCACAGATCACTGCACCTGTACATAGCCCATCTATAATTTAGCCCAAACAACTACCGCTTCCCCTACTGTTATTTATTTATTTTGCTCCTTTGCACCCCATTATTTATATTTCTACTTTGCACATTCTTCCACTGCAAATCTACCATTCCAGTGTTTAACTTGCTATATTGTATTTACTTCGCCACCATGGCCTTTTTTTTGCCTTTTACCTCCCTTATCTCACCTCATTTTCTCACATTGTATATAGACTTATTTTTCTACTGTATTATTGACTGTATGTTTGTTTTACTCCATGTGTAACTGTGTTGTTCTATGTGTCGAACTGCTTTGCTTTATCTTGGCCAGGTCGCAATTGTAAATGAGAACTTGTTCTCAACTTGCCTACCTGGTTAAATAAAGGTGAAATAAAATAAATAATAAAATAAATGTAATCCACTTATATTGACCAGATTCACCAATTCAGACGCAGCAGCCCTAGTCAATGGAATATTAATCATTGGAAGGTTCAGCCCTACTCAACCCCACATTGCTGCTGCACAGTATGAGGTCTGAGTGAGTTTGCAAAACATTATTTGTCTCATCATTGATACTTTGGTTTGTGACCACTGGCCTTTTCCTGTCTTGACACTGACTCTAGAAGCTAATTAGGAGAGGGGTTGTGTTGTCTTTGGTGTCTGTGATACCCACCACTCTTTCACCCTTCAGATTCCAGCAGCATCAGCCGGCACATCCACACGCTCTCTCTTTGAGTCAAGACAGTGGAAAGCAATGAGCGTCTGTCCCACTTACTATCTCTGAGAACATAGTGCTCCTGCAGAATACTAATGAAGTGCTACCACTAAGAAACAAAACAGTGGGGGCTGTTCATGTGGTTTATAAGTTAGACCTATAACCTATTATGTAGGTACATGACACCTAGTTTTAAGGGGACTTCAAAGAATTAGGTCTTTAGAGGTTATACACTGTTATAACAGACGTCTGTTGTACAAAGCTGTGGATGGGAAACCAAGCATTATCGTACAGGTTATCCTGCACTATTATCTCATAGGTGATTAACTTTCAGATTTTTAGCAACTAATTTCAGTTGTTTTCCACGGGTCCATGTCTGTAGAGTTGAACTAGGACCTATCGTCTGTTGTGTCAAGACTAAGCCCAGTTACCCCCTAGAATAAAACACTTATCACTATGTGATTTATTGAAATATTGCTAAGTCTGTCCAAATCAAGCAAAGCACGCAGCAGACCGCTCTCTAGGCTGAATGAATTAAGACTGCAGTGGAACCGGAGGATCAATATGGCCTGTTCACTTGAATAAAGACCAGAGCCACATTATGAATTGGACAGAAGCCTCTTAGAGGGAGTGGAGGGCGGTCAGAAGCTGCCATCTAGTGGCTAGTGTCCCCCACTGTGTTGAACCAGTCTCAAATTTCTGTTTCAGATGTCACGAACCGGCTCGAAGCCCGTAACAAAAAAAGAGACTTGGAGATAAGGAATAACAAAAATATATTTAACTGAGGCAACCTATTTACAAATAAATCTGGGGACCAACAAGGACCCCGGAACACCACACCAATCACACAAACAACAAAACACTGCCCTGGATCCTAGTCCCACTGCTCCAGCCAACCTCGTCCTTCCCAGACCTCAACAACCTTTGGCAACAGGAAGCAACCTTTAAGAGGAAAGAAGAAAACGAGGCCAGAAGGGAACAGGAGTTCCAGAACAGGACAATACCAAACAAAATAAACAACGGTCAGTCATGTAGATATTCAGGAACAGGGCATACGAGAGAGCGCGTCAGCAACAAGTTCCAACGAAAAGAGCGTCTCAGGGTCCTTCCATTAAAGTTTGGCAACAACCATACGTTTACAACAATATCAAATGAGCCCAGGCACAACCAAGAGTGACCCCTGGGTAAATCTGGGTCACCTTCCCAGAACCAACTCTCCCTGAGAGCTTTCCTTCCCTAACCAACTCTAGCCACTCTTGTTGCAACTTGATTTTAGTACGCTCCAAATCCTGTCTAAATGCCAATTCCTTTTCATACTTTACTCAATCATGCTCTAGCTTAACACAATCATACTCTAGTTGTAACAGAAGCAGTTCTTTCTGGAGTTGAAAAGAAAGACTACTAGGGCTAACAGATGGAGCGGCCATTGAACTGGGGAGACGGGCGAGTCCTCAGCAGAGGCTGCCCCAGTGGTAACTGTAAGAATACCACTCTCCATCAGATTGGCCCTTCAATATCAACCTAACAGAATGACATTTATCACTAATAACAACCTGGTATTGATCAGCGATCTTCAACAGATGTACATAATTCGAACAGTTCCTCTGATGGAAAGCGAATGAACTTGTCTATATTAGACACCATAGTCACAAGTAAATACAAAAAAATTATCTTCCCTCTGCTGAGCACACCAGACCACAAGAGAAATGCAATCACACTAGGCACCACAGAAGACAGATGAGATATATGGAGCTTCCCCAAATCCTACAATAACTCAACCCTAGTCTTCGTGCGGATTCACGGTGGGTAATTACACACTGTACCCCGCTAGCAAGGGAAAACCCCCACCAGCACACTGGCAGATTCCCCGCAAGTTACAGATGTGCCACCGAGACAACTGCTCAGTCCACAGACACCACACAAAAACAACAAAATAACCACGCCCAACCTATTCCAAAATAAAACACGTCGCTAAGCCTAACAGGGGAAAAAAGAAAGGCTATAGCTCCAGGTAGCAAATGGCACTACCCTACCCATTTCTCCCACTGAGGTACACTGCAGATTGTATTCACCTCAGACCGATGTCCCAACAGCAAGTAGAGCAAGAGTTTCCAGTCTGGGCAGGGGCCTAGAAACTAACCAATGTACTCTCCAACGCAGCACACAACCAACTATCCACCGCAGTGGCAAGTTTACCAAACTAAAAGGCAACCAACTCTGGGCACCAAACATTACAACTCAAAATCTGTAACAAAAGATGCAAACAAAGCACCTACAGAGTTTTCGAACATTAACTCCACATTTTCTACCAAACAATACACATACCAGTTAGCCTAATGACTAGTATTAGTCCTTCATAGTGCAACAAAGTGCAATACAACTAAATGTCAGGAACCAACCTAATGATCCTGGATGACTCACACCACAAAGCAACAATCATAACTTCAAAATCCCAGCTGACTCTCACCACAACGCGAGAAACATACCTTCAAAACCCCAGATGAGCCCCCACTTGTCATGAACCAGCTCAAAGCCCGTAACAAATAAGGGAGACAACATGGAGATATGGAATAACAAAGATATATTTATTAACTGAGGTAACCTATAAACAAATAAACAATGGTGTTTAGTCAGTAGTGTTAGTGAGTGGTTGCATGTATAGATGTGATAATGAGGAGTGTTGAAAGATGCCAACACAAACAACCCAGCCACAACCAAAATCAAACAGCATGTCTGCATGGAGATGAATAGGGAAGAGGTCTATTTACCCCATTTCGCAGACGACCCTCGCAGCTCCGCCCACCGACATCCTAATAAGGAAAACAAGAGCAAAGAGAAAGAATTCGGCAGACAGAGTCGGAGGGTCGTCACACAGAGCACTCAGCATTCTAATCCTTACAGTCCTTGACTCCTTCAGCTCTGCTATTTATTGACTGGCTATGCTCTGCTCTCTGACCCCTGGACTGTGATCTGTGGTGCTAGAAGACAATTCCAGACATTTTTGGCTCCTTCAGTGCTCCTACTAAGAGATACGTTCCTTATCCATATTCCTACCTATCACATTGTGTTTCTTCTGACATCTGACCCTGTTGCCCTCCTACTCCAATATGTGCTATTTGTTCCCAGACACTGGGGGCACCATGTGGAGTCTGTCGACCCTGTTAATGTCTCCGTCAACTCCTGGATTGAGTTGGTAGGTACAGTAAAGTCACCTCATATGCTTCAGAGGGCCATATTTACAGCTTGATGTGGTTTTCCCACCACAAGCTACCCCTACCGCCCATAGGGCCCTGGTTAAAAGTAGTGCACTATATAGGGAATAGGGTGTCATTTGGGACGCAGCCTCACAGGGGATGGATGTGACGGGTGTTGAGACTCCCTGATGATGACTGTGGGTTTTTGAGTAATGAACAGGCCTCAGAGTAAAGCTATGGCTGTCATAATGATTTGTGGGTGTGCATGTAAAGGAGTGGTGCACTGCATAACACATTGATATATCTAGATGAGAGGAATGTGTATTCAGGTAGTGTGTCACCTCTGGTGCCTCCTGATAACTGGCTCTGAGACAACGTCACAGACACAATCAATTATGCCTGCTGCACATGTCTTTATCAGCGACTTCTTTCTCATGATAGGAGTTTTTCTTTCTTCTTCCTGATCTGATACAGGAAGTTGATGATGAGGTAAGAGCAGGCGAGGCCCTCGCCAACGCCATTGTCTGTGCTCTGAGGACGACACTTAGTAACGACAATGATGATGACTGGCTCAATCCCACTGAGGTACAGTATCCTGACCCTTGGTCCCAGATCTGTTTGTGCTGTCTTTAATTTATTTGTATTTATTTCAACTTTATTTAACCAGGTAGGCTAGTTGAGAACAAGTTCTTATTTACAACTGCGACCTGGTCAAGATAAAGCAAAGCAGTGTGACACAAACAACAACACAGTTACACATGGAGTAAAACAAACAGTCAATAATACAGTAGAAAAATAAGTCTATATACAATGTGAGAAAATGAGGTGAGATAAGGGAGGTAAAAGGCAAAAAAAAGGCCATGGTGGCGAAGTAAATACAATATAGCAAGTAAAACACTGGAATGGTAGATTTGCAGTGGAAGAATGTGCAAAGTAGAAATATAAATAATGGGGTGCAAAGGAGCAAAATAAATAAATACAGTAGGGGAAGCGGTAGTTGTTTGGGCTAAATTATAGATGGGCTATGTACAGGTGCAGTGATCTGTGAGCTGCTCTGACAGTTAGTGCTTAAAGCGAGTTACACATGGAATAAACAAACATACAGTCAATAATACAATAGGACATATATACCAATTGTCATTGACAATGACCACAAGACTTGGGAAGACGGCATAAACAGATCTTGGACCAGGTTACCTTGACCCCGACTTATCCTCTTCACACTCTACTGTATGTCAAAATATTGACAGTTCACTTGGCACTGCCACAAGCCACAACAAACCCCCTGTACCTTGTAGAATCTGATGGTACATTTGTCATGCACACTCTGGGTCATTCTCAGTGCAGTCCGACAATTTGTTGTCCTTATAAGAACATAGATCACAGGGAGGAATTTGTCCCGTTTGGCTGAGGTCCAGGGAAAGACAAAAGTCCCAGGAATGCAGCATATAACAACAGAGAGGAGATGACTGAATTCCAACCCACCCATATTGACAAATCTGTCTAGCTCCAATTAGCATTCAAGCATTTGGGTTGTTGACTGACCTTATGCTAGAGATTGCCTAGCCAAAAACTTGGCTTTTTATGTAAGAAATTAAGAGCTCGAAAGAGGCTACAGAACAAAGGATTACGTGTGTGAGACTAGTTAAGAGACAGAGACCTTGTACACATACAGTACTGACCATAGTCCCTGAGGTATGTCAACCCTGAGTAAGGTGGATAGTGCCGAAACATTGGTTATTTTGGTTTCGACTTTCTTTCTTTTTTTCTGAAGGAGGGGTTGGTGGTACTGATGTGAACATGCAGTACCTGAAGCTGGCTGTGGGGGCCTGAATAGAGAAGAGAGGGACAACAAGTCACTGTGACCAACAGACCCAGGATACCCCAGCAGGGGGCCATCCAGGGACCCGTACAGGGGCATATCGTGACTCCAATGGCCAAGCTTAGAACACTAGCCCTTCATCACCACCAGCAGAGGACTCCTACTCACCCTCCTCTTCCTCACAATCTACTGTACCCTTCGGCCCCCACCTCATCCCTGTGACCTGGAACCAGAATGGCATACAGAAAACTACAGAGCAGAACCCCAAAAAGAAAGACGGACCATCACCATCCAAAGACTGTGACATAGTCAGGCCTAGCAGCATAACACAAAGCATCACACCCAGACCTGGTTGTGGGAGTAGAGCCCACACCAGCATGGAGGGGAGGCATGTCCAATCTCCAGTTCAGCCTCAGACCCTCTAGTGTTACCAGAGCCAGGCTACAGAGATATAGGAAGGCCACCACCGGGGGACAGAGACGAGGGTGACGGAGCACACTGCCCCATCTCCATCATCACCAACGACCTGCTGCAGTGCCTGGTTCACCCTGAGGTCATCACTAGAGTCCCTGAACTACTGATGGAGAGACAGTCAGATCAGGGACAGCCGCACCATAGCCTCATAGTCTGCATTACAATGTTCATACTAGCATACTACTTAGGATGAATGCCATACTATATTACTTCATACTAAGTGGTAAGCTAATATATGGATATTGCAGCAGAGTCTAACACTCACAGAAGAAGTAGATTGACTGTTAAAAGAGTAGTTAACTATTTTACAACTTAATGTTAGATGGTTAATTGCATGGAAAGTAGTCTATGGGCCAGGAGAAACTGTAATCTATGCTTCAGATCTCTTTAAACATCCACTACAAACTTCAGCTAACTTTAGCCACCACAAGCTAACAATCAATGGAAGTGATGGGGCATGTGAGCTTGTTTTTTTCAATGGCCAAATTACCTTTAAGTAACATAAAACTAAATGTGGAGTTGATTTTAATTGATTTCAGGGGATTTTGACTTTTTACATGCTCTCACTTCTGTTGATTGTTAGCTTGAAGTTTGTAGTGGCTGTTTAGAGAAAAACTATAATTCAGGGTTCAGTTATCTTGGCCCATCGACTAATTTACGGGTTAAGAAACATCTAACATCAAGTTGTAAAATAGTGAACTACTCCTTTAATTAAGTTCCCTCAATTGTTAAAAAGGGTGAAAACAGGTCAGTAAGTAATCTGTAAGTATATCATTTTGGACGTGGTTGAGTAACACTTGAAAGGCACCACAACACTCATCGAAGAAGTAGATTGTAAATAAGTTCCCTTAAGTGTTAAAAAAGGGGGAAGGAGATCAGTAAGACAGTTGACTTGAGTACCTGAGGTAGTGAAGGTAGATCATAGTAGTAAAACCTCTGACAGCGGCTCTTATGTCCTCTAATACTGCTGCTGAGATTCTCTCTGTGGAGTTAGCAGTGTTTTAGAGATTTCGAAACCACAGAATGAACTTCTGTGCTCTGCAGTGCCCACATGGGAAATCCTGCCTGGCTCATAGTTATTCCAGTGTCAGAGAAGGAAAGAGGAAAGAGATGCTCCTTCTTTTTCTACCCCCATAGATATGGTTTATTGTAGTCTGTTATAATGATTTATATGACTATTATAATCTTGGGGACTCAGTTCCATGAGGTCAAATCCAAGACAAGATTATTTCTTACATTCTTACCATGTTTTGTTGTCTTGTGCTATTAGTTTGATTCATTTAATTCTATACACGCCGAGCAAATAGCACTCAAATAGCACTTAGAATTACTTTGTACGATCCTAATCTTTGTAATAATAGTGATATATCTCAGATGTCGGCTACATTTTCTGCATTACATTCCCCAGCTGTTTGCATCCCAAATGGCACCCTATTATCTATTTAGAGAACTACTTTTGACCAGAGCCCTATAGGTGCCATTTGGAACTCAGAGAGAATGGTAGAATGGCAGCCTGTTATGAAACAGTGATTAATGAAGGTTGTCTAAGGAGTGATGGATGTAATATGTCCGTTACTAGGAAGTGGTGTGATTGCTTTCTGTCGGTAGTCATGGATCTGTGATAAGGGAAGGAAATCCCACGTGCCAAAGCCATGAATGAGTAAAGATGATAAATGTGCATACCGATTCCACCAACAGTGAGCTAGTCCTGCAAAGCCATAAGAGTAGTAAGCTTTCTAGTGACACCATCAGAAATAAAATTATAAAATATTCAACTAGAGAAATGTACACCTTTTTATTTAGCACTTAATTTTTTATTTACAGTAAAATTACAGAAAAATGTTTCTCAAGATTAGAAAATGTTATGCTGATGATTAGGAGCAACATGTCTTCTCTAGAGTGTCTTGAGACTTTTCCCTGACTCCATAGTTGTCCCCCACGATGAAACCGGGGAGGGGACTGTCGATTTGTCTCCATCCTTCCTTTTGTTCGTACGTACGTACGTCTTGCCACAGAGATCCGGCTTTTACAAAATTACACTGATTGGCCAAGGCGTGGAGCTATAGTAATTAACTGAAATTTGCTAGTCACACGCAATATCTCAATTAGCCCAAGGTGGTGGCTCTGCATCATTTGTGTGGGACTACATGTTTACTGTTGCCTCTCAAGTAGCCAGTATGAAGAGGGACCATTTTTACAATGTCCTGTTATTGTGTTGTTTTTGGATAGGTTCTCTTTCATTTATCATTAACTGTAAGAGACAGTTGTGTTCCTTGTCTACTATGAACAACATTATAAACAGGAAACTAACATTTGTTTAATTATGAAGCAGTACTGTAAAATTCTGTAAAATGTTATAAATTCAATTTATTTTATTTTATTTTGCCATAAAGTATTTCAACAATGTTGTTTTGTTCCTACTGGTCCTGGTTTCACCTGTGGATTTTGAGGTGTCTAGGTTGGAGTGCTAACTCTGGTTAGTACATAAGATCACACAGACAGGGTGTGACAACAACAAACTACATACAGTAAGGCTCAGTGAAAATATACTCAAACACCATTCACCAAATCGTAATGCTTTGCTCCGATTTACCAATGCATAAAAACATTCCACAATAGGGGCTTACAGGTCTATCGAGGGGGACGTCTTAACACAGTACGTCAGTCACCAAGCTACATCTTAGTGCTCTTCTCTATTGGGTTCAAGTACATACTGTTGTCTGTCTGGTCCATGTGGTATTTCTGGTTCTTTTTCAAGTTGTCTTCATCGTCGTCATTGACTGTCTTGTCTGGGAACAGCTTGTCTAGCTCGTCAGGGTCTACGTAGGTGTAGAAGTAAGCCATGATGGAGAAGATGATGCAGACTGCCACCAGGAGGCCAGCGAACAGCAGGAACTCCATCCACTGGGAATTAGAAGTTCGACTCAACATTAAACACATTTAACACAGGCCTATGTTGTTATTTGAAAGCCATATTTATTACCCTGGTGTACTCTACTTGAGAAAGGGACCAAGACAGTAATGATGTTGTGATTGGTTGCCCTCTAGTGGACTACCACAGACATTTGGTTCTGTTTTACTGTTTTTAACTGTTTTATGCAGTCTATGGGTTCAATGGTGCAATGACAAGATTTTCTAAACGGCACAGTGAAAACAAAAGCACTCTTCTACTACTGGGACTGGGACTTACCTGATCCAGACCTGCCCCCTCTGCGACGATCAGCACAATGACATTGCCAAAGGCTACAGTCAGCAGCCAGCCGGCCTGCAGCACTGACTTCATGTTAGCTGGGGCCTGTATTGAACATAGACCTATATTGTTTATCATTGGTGGGGAAAAGCAGGGACAGATCACACAGCTCTGTTGGATAATAGTGATGATGCACACGTTCTTTACTCAAACATTATATTCTCTCCTTGTAAAGGCGGAATTCCAAATAATCAACCCATAACCTTGTAATCCCCCTATGCATTTCATGTAGATCTGAAAGGGTTCAGGTTGGTATGAGCAATATGGTTTTAGCTTCATCTTGCCCTCTGAAAGGCTAGGTAGAATTTTCATCATATTGAACACCCCAATTCTTTCAGATATTCAGAGGTACCTACACTATGTAGGCATTTTAGGCTTATTTTCAATACTCAACCAATAACCAATTACTAATCACTGCTGACCTGTGAGTAAGACAACTACTGACCTGTGAGTAGGAGAACTCGAGGCCTGTGATGGAGAACATGACTTCTCCTGCTGTGATCAGGACGTATTGTGGAATCTGCCAGGCTATGTGGACATTGTTGGCCTTCACATCCTCCATTTTCTGGAGAATGATCTCTCCAGGGTCCTGTAAAAAAAGTAAAGGAGGTTAGTACTGTATGCCAGTGCAGGCACTGAAAATGCTAACAATGCCAAGGTTGTGGGTTCAATTATCGCAGGGATCACATACACTTACTAGTTTAACTACCAGGTAGCTAGTACTGGAGGTAGCTGTGCTAGTCCATGTAGTTATAGTTATACTGGCTTCAGGCTGTAGCAGGAAACACATATAGTATCTACAGTATGGTATTTTGTGGTCTCATGTAAAGCCAGTGGCCTGACTCACTCCTTTGAGAATGACAGTGTACGAGGCTCCAAAGTCAAGCAGGCCCAGGGTGATGAGGAAATCCTGTGAGCCTGATGTACACTTATCATTTGTGTACCTGTGAGAGATGGGATAGGTGAAGGATTTAGAGAAGGCAGAGGTAAAAGTGATCTGTGGATACTGAGATATGATCTAGTATTGTACTAGTATTGTACCGATTTGTTAATATATCAGTCAGATTTTCAATGTTAGAAAATTAGGAATATCAATTATAGGATATTCTGTCAGTGGACTGGGATGAGAAACTTTAATATTTGTTAAGATTAACTGCAATGGAAAGGAAATATGCAAGTCATACTCACTCTTTTCTTTCCACACTGTTATGGGGAGATATGCCATAGTCTTCAGGTACGTAAAAATCCACAGCACCCACTGTTATGTTCACAGCCTCGCTCCGTGTGTTGATGAATCTGTTCGAGACAGTGTACATGTTAAATGCTTCAGCTCCAATACATTTCTAATGCAGGTATGCAGAGATGGGATAAAGTGTATTCATTGATCTATAGCTGAGAGTCATGGGGAACATGTATTTTTCCATTGTACAAGATGATTCACAAGATGATGAACTCTTATTCTTTCCTCCAGTTAAATTCAGACGTAAAAACATCATTACCTCAGGTACGCTTCCATTTTTTCACTTTTATGTATGTTGTCTGTCGCCTATATTATGAAATAAATAAATAAAAATAAACAGAAAAGATCATGAAAGTTGGAAATATAGAAATAATTTCTGTAGTAGGCTATTAAGAAGAGCTACTGGTCGTTCAATAACTTTTGTAATCATTATGGTGCTTCAGATCAGACTTCAGACTCACTAGTTGACACACAATCCCAGAACCATTGCTGTGCAGGACGAGAGTGTAGGCTTTCTGCTCTGTGAAGGTCTGGACACACTGGTAAGGGCTTTCATTTTGGGTGACCGCCATATTGATGGTCTTGTTGTGTCCCCCTAGTTGAATATGCTGATATGCTGGTGGATCCTAATGGACAGACACAGTGGCAGAGTGAATTGACAAGGTTTATGTTCAGCTATATAGCCAAAACAAAAGACACGCTGACCCCAGAAGAACACACTCCTATCTGTTAGGACTGCTTTCTGTAAGAGCTGCTGTCAACGTTTATAAATACATGATGTGTTATACGCATAGCATTATCAACTTAAGTTAAGTTCATAGAAATAGTATTACAGGAATGTACAAAGCCACTCAGACCACAGCAATTTGGCCACACCCTCATGGGTACATTAATTCTTTGGTTAGGTTAGAGTAAAACATCCTGTTTGGTAATATCCTGTAATGTGCTTTACTGTTGTCTTGTTTTACAAATCTGCCAATCTAGTTTACCTCATAGGATTTGATGGGTTGTGAGAAGAGGTTACTCCCTGGGATGTTCAGTTTGACGTCACTGACAGCCAGATTGTAGACCTGTAGCAGACATTGTCCCTGTGGCGCAGGCTCCACCACCGTTTTCTACCAGAGGCAAAGAGAAGATAGAGGGGACATTAGAATCAAGGTAGTCTCTTCCCACAGCTACAGCTGCTATAGGTAGGGTAGAACGCCATGATTCTGTCACTATGGATTTAAAGAGGTCGTTCCAGAAGTTATTGAGAATTATGATAATCTTGCAAAAACACGATTAGGGATTGTTCTGGCCTTTGGCAAGTTATACAAACAAAATCTAAAGTGAAATTGAGCCAGAGATGTTTAGTCTTACCGTGACATTGACCTCCACCAAGGTGGCAGAACCGAAGGCCAGCGCTGCAAAGATCATACCCACAGCCATCTTCTTCAGCGGCCTGAGAGGATATAGAACAATCTGACAATCAAACAATCTGACCCCACACTTAGATACCTTACACTACACACTTATAGACTTTTAAAGATGCACTCTGGGATCTTAAGCACAACAAATTCGTAACATATAGTACGAATTAGATTTTTTTTTTTGCATGACATAACATATGAAATGGATGACGTAGTATACGATTTGATGACGTAGTACACAAAACATGGGGACCACTTTTGGCTTGTGAGCACCACTTTCAAAACTACTGGCTGAATTTATACAAACGTTCGCGAGTGCATCTTTAACAGACTGCTTGACGGTCAACTCACATTGGTCAACATTGTCCCTAACACAGTTGTTACCACGCACTACTACACAGTGCTAACCAGTAGTACACAGTTGTTACCACGCACTACTACACAGTGCTAACCAGTAGTACACAGTTGTTACCACGCACTACTACACAGTGCTAACCAGTAGTACACAGTTGTTACCACGCACTACTACACAGTGCTAACCAGTAGTACACAGTTGTTACCACGCACTACTACACAGTGCTAACCAGTAGTACACAGTTGTTACCACGCACTACTACACAGTGCTAACCAGTAGTACACAGTTGTTACCACGCACTACTACACAGTGCTAACCAGTAGTACACAGTTGTTACCACGCACTACTACACAGTGCTAACCAGTAGTACACAGTTGTTACCACGCACTACTACACAGTGCTAACCAGTAGTACACAGTTGTTACCACGCACTACTACACAGTGCTAACCAGTAGTACACAGTTGCTACTACACAGTAACAACAATTTCTGTTCTCAGAAATTATTCATTTGGTCAGTTGTTTTATATCTCTGTAGGAGAAGACGTTTGCACAACATTGTTTCCACGTATCTTTCACCCATCTCTATGACATGATAAGATCACGAGGTTTGGTAGAGCAGCTACAAATGTTTTCTTTATGGCCAACAGGCAGCTGTGTAAGCCACATGATGCCTGTTCTTGCACCATTCCTTACTCCCTTAGTTTCCTCATAAAAGATGACTGTGGAACGCTGTAGTGTCCACCGTCAGCTAAAGCTCCTGCTCGTTTAGAGACGGGCTGTATCTGAAAACGTAGCCTTGCTTCCTTCATCCTTGTTTCCCCAATTATCCTTAAAATGCATTGGAGAAGAGGATCCAAGGTCCCTCCTCCAATGAACTTTGATAGGAAAGGCAAGGAATTGAGGAAATAAGGACGGAGGAAGCAAGGATGAAACAGCTAGTGTTCAGACACACAAGGTCCACTCACGTGAGATTGATCCTACACAGGCCTATGAGTGGGTACACAACCATGTCAAAGATAGGCACAAACACGAGGATCAGCAGAGCGTTTAACATCTGAAAAAACAAGCAAGAACAAAACACAGTGCACACGCCTATAAATGACAATAAAAATTCCCCTAAAAATATCATAAAATCATAAAGGTTACTGCAGCATACTTATAAAATACACCAGTAAATATTTATGCTCAATGTTCTCAATAAAAAGATAGCATTATGGTGGTAATGTCCATTATAAAAGGGTTTGGGTTCAGGAGAAAACAAGTGTGATCTTAGTCAAGGCCATGAGAGAGATAACCTATGGTTACAGTTCTAAACTCAGCAAAAAAAGAAACGTCTTCTCACTGTCAACTGCGTTTATTTTCTATGAACATAACAAGATTCAACAACTGAGATGTAAACTGAACAAGTTTCACAGACATGTGACTAACAGAAATTGAATAATGTGTCCCTGAACAAAGGTGTGGTCAAAATCAAAAGTAACAGTCAGTATCTGGTGTGGCCACCATCTGCATTAAGTACTGCAGTGCATCTCCTCCTCATGTACTGCACCAGATTTGCCAGTTCTTGCTGTGAGATGTTACCCCTCTCTTCCACCCAGACACCTGCAAGTTCCCAGACATTTCTGTGGGGAATGGCCCTAGCCCTCACCCTCCGATCCAACAGGTCCCAGACGTGCTCAATGGGATTGAGATCCGGGCTCTTCGCTGGCCATGGAAGAACACTGACATTCCAGTCTTACAGGAAATCACACACAGAATGAGCAGTATGGCTGGTGGCATTGTCATGCTGGAGGGTCATGTCAGGATGAGCCTGCAGGAAGGGTACCACATGAGGGAGGAGGATGTCTTCTCTGTAACGAACAGCGTTGAGATTGTCTGTAATGACAACAAGCTCAGTCCGATGATGCTGTGACACACCGCCCCAGACCATGACAGACCATCCACCTCCAAATCGATCCCGCTCCAGAGTACAGGCCTCGGTGTAATGCTAATTCCTTCAACGATAAACGCGAAACCGACCATCACCCCTGGTGAGACAAAACCATGACTCGTCAGTGAAGAGCACTTTTTGCCAGTCCTGTCTGGTCCAGCGACGGTGGGTTTGTGCGCATAGGCGACATTGTTGCCGGTGATGTCTGGTGAGGACCTGCCTTACAACAGGCCTACAAGCCCCCAGTCCAGCCTCTGTCAGCCTATTGCAGATTGTCTGACCACTGATGGAAGGATGGTGCGTTTCTGGTGTAACTCGGGCAGTTGTTGTTGCCATCCTGTACCTGTCCCGCAGGTGTGATGTTCAGATGTACCGATCCTGTGCAGGTGTTGTTACACGTGGTCTGCCACTGCAAGGACGATCAGCTGTCCATCCTGTCTCCCTGTAGCGCTGTCTCAGGTGTCTCACAGTGCGGACATTGCAATTTATTACACTGGCCACATCAGCAGTCCTCATGCCTCCTTGCAGCATGCCTAAGGCACGTTCACGCAGATGAGCAGGGACCCTGGGCATCTTTCTTTTGGTGTTTTTCAGAGTCAGTAGAAAGGCCTCTTTAGTGTCCTAAGTTTTCATAATTGTGACCTTAATTGCCTACCGTCTGTAAGCTGTAAGCTGTGTCTTAATGACCGTTCCACAGGTGCATGTTAATTAATTGTTTATGGTTCATTGAACAAGCATGGGAAACAGTGTTTAAACCCTTTACAATGAAGATCTGTGAAGTTATTTGGATTTTTACGAATTATCTTTGAAAGACAGGGTCCTGAAAAAGGGACGTTTCTTTTTTTGCTGAGTTTAGTATAAAGATTAATAGCAGTAGTAATGTATTATGTACTGTTAGGAAGTGAGTAACCTAACGTAGCAGGTGTGAAAAAACTATTGAGCGGAGGCCCCATATCCATTTTTCAGGGGAAGCAGAAGTTAGGTTGAAAATACTGTATCCCTGAAAACTGGAAACATCGGCTTTCTGTCGACCCCGCAGAGAGTGGGAAGAGAGTAAGGAACTGCAGGTACCTGCATTTGATCAGGCTTCAGGACAAATGTTGATCCCTGTAATATGGAGACAGATTTTACAACAAGATCTCAATTTCAGATTACAGTCAACGATAATAAAACAATTCAGAATACTATGAAATCATAAATAGTGTACTATCATCTTTTACCACAGTTGTAAAGCACATTGCTACACAAGGAAATAAACTTACGAAGACCATTCACTACGAGACTCATAACACTGTTGTTATGTACTGTACATTGAAAGAAAGAAAAAGGGGCTTACGAAGGCCATGTTCATCCGGGTGGCCTGGAGAGTCCAACGGGATCCCTACAGCATCACAAAACAAAGATGGCTGAAAGTTATCATGTTATCACTGGCCCATTCATTGTATTCTATGGCACTGGATAGCTGGTTCACCATCACCATTCACTTCAATGGTATAATCAGACCTCATTAATCCAACATGTCCTTGGCTTCTAACATGCCTAATGGAAAGCCAAACGAAATGTTCTTGCCTATAAACAACATAAATTCCCTTCCTTTAAAACTAAGATTAACGTTTTTGTTCTACTTGTTAGTTTGAATCACTGTGTTTTATAAGAGGAATGTGCCAGGAAGTTTGGGTTCGGGAATGTTGGATAGATGTGGGTTTGGAGTTTGCAGTTTTCCCTAATCAAATGGTAGTGTGGTGCTGTTTGTTGTTGGCCAGAGGAGAGGAGCCTTAAGATCAAGCAGTGAGGCAAGTAGAACTTGGGGTCCCAGAGGGCAAAGCTGGTTGAAATTACTGTCTTAACTCAGTCCATACCCACTGTATTGGACTGTATCCCGGGTTTCGGAATCATGAAAGGTATTGCTAAGGCCGGGGCTTTTTAACATCAAGGGTGGTGATTACTGTTCTCGTGAGGCTTGTTATGGTAAGGGTAAGCGTTGGGTCCTTACCTGCTGGTCAAACAGAGCCCAGAACATGGGCAGAGGGATGTAGAGCACTAGAACCCTTAGGACCATCTTAATCTCATGGATCAGACGTCTCTGTAGAGAAACACATAGGAAACCATACATTATGGGTCACTATCAGGAGAGACTTCCTTATACATACACATATACCTTTTCCTGTAGACGTTCACCTGTAGGCCAGATCGCCAAAGAAAAAATGCAATTTTATGAAAATGTTAGGGACAATAACATTTTCTTATCTTTATATTATCTTATCATATCTTAATCTGAAATATTGTTAATGGGGGCAGTTAAAAGCTCCATGAAGTCATTCTAGTCGTCACTGGAGTTAATCAGAAAAAGTTATTTAATTCTTGATAATCATACCGGATACTTCTCCTCTGCCCAGTCCAGCCAGTGTTTCTTCTTAGGGTCATACTTAGAGCTCTTCCAGCGGTTCTTGATGGCCAACTGTAGGATGGAGGGAACAGGAGCAGTCATGGTACAATATTAAGCCCAGGGACAGAATTTCTCAGAGGTTTATCTTTCTGTAATCTCAGAACCCAGAACCAAATATTGAGTGTGCTGGCCAGCAATGTTAACAGTCTGCCACGAGAGACACCTTTCTATGGAAGTATATGACTGCTGAGAGAGTGAGAGATGGATGACTTACCCCCATGCACTTACACACATCCAACAAGATGTTCCCTTCCGGTGGACTCTTCTTATACATCCCACTTCCAGAGATGAACACAACTACAAAGACATAAACATATAAAGAGTGGAGTTTGAGTAGATGTTGAGTAGAAGTTGTGCTAAACTCAGCAAAAAAAGAAACGTCCCTTTTTCAGGACCCTGTCTTTCAAAGATAATTCGTAAAAATCCAAATAACTACACAGATCTTGAATGTAAAGGGTTTAAACACTGTTTCCCATGTTTGTTCAATGAACCATAAACAATTAATGAACATGCACCTGTGGAACGGTCGTTAAGACACTAACAGCTTACAGACGGTAGGCAATTAAGGTCACAATTATGAAAACTTAGGACACTAAAGAGGCCTTTCTATTGACTCTGAAAAACACCAAAAGAAAGATGCCCAGGGTCCCTGCTCATCTGCGTGAACGTGCCTTAGGCATGCTGCAAGGAGGCATGAGGACTGCCGATGTGGCCAGGGTAATAAATTGCAATGTCCGTACTGTGAGACACCTAAGACAGCGCTACAGGGAGACAGGAGGGACAGCTGATCGTCCTCGCAGTGGCAGACCACGTGTAACAACACCTGCACAGGATCGGTACATCAAAACATCACACCTGCGGGACAGGTACAGGATGGCAACAACAACTGCCCGAGTTACACCAGAAACGCACAATCCCTTCATCAGTGCTTTGACTGTCCGCAATAGGTTGAGAGAAGCTGGACTGAGGGCTTGTAGGCCTGTTGTAAGGCAGGTCCTCAACCAGACATCACCGACAACAACATCGCCTATGCGCACAAACCCACCATCGCTGGACCAGACAGGACTGGCAAAAAGTGCTCTTCACTGACAAGTCGCGGTTTTGTCTCACCAGGGGTGATGGTCGGATTCACGTTTATCGTCGAAGGAATGAGCGTTACACCGAGGCCTGTACTCTGGAGCGGGATTGATTTGGAGGTGGAGGGTCCGTCATGGTCTGGGGCGGTGTGTCACAGCATTATTGGACTGAGCTTGTTGTCATAGCAGGCAATCTCAACGCTGTGCGTTACAGAGAAGACATCCTCCTCCATCATGTGGTACCCTTCCTTCTGGCTCATCCTGACATGACCCTCCAGCATGACAATGCCACCAGCCATACTGCTCGTTATGTGCGTGATTTCCTGCAAGACTGGAATGTCAGTGTTCTGCCATGGCCAGCGAAGAGCCCGGATCTCAATCCCATTGAGCACGTCTGCGACCTGTTAGATCGGAGGGTGAAGGCTAGGGCCATCCCACACAGAAATGTCCGGGAACTTGCAGGTGCCTTGGTGGAAGAGTGGGGTAACATCTCACAGCAAGAACTGGCAAATCTGGTGCAGTCCATGAGGAGGAGATGCACTGCAGTACTTAATGCAGCTGGTGGCCACACCAGATACTGACTGTTACTTTTGATTTTGAGCCCACCTTTGTTCAGGGACACATTATTCCATTTCTGTTAGTCACAAGTCTGTGGAACTGGTTCAGTTTATGTCTCAGTTTGTCACGACTTCCGCCGGTGTCTCTCCTTGTTCGAACGGCGTTCGGTGGTCGACGTCACCGGCCTTCTAGCCATCACCGATACACTTTTCATTTTCCATTTGTTTTGTCTTTGTTTTTTACACACCTGGTTTCAATTCCCCCATTACATGTTCATTATATAACCCTCTGGTTTCCCCCATGTTTGTGTGCGTGTTTATTTTTTTGTAAGGCTGTATCTGACGGCTGGTATATTGTTATCGGGTTTTGTTATTACGCCTGTATATTTCGTGGTACCGGTATTTTTCCAGCACCATAGTATTGTGTTTATACTAGTGTTTTCTTGAATGAAATACCTTGTCCACGCATCTCAGCTCTCCTGCGCCTGACTCCTTTCACCAGTTACCCACAGCCTTGACGCAGTTGTTGAATCTTGTTATGTTCATACAAATATTTACACATGTTAAGTTTGCTGAAAATAAACGCAGTTGACAGTGAGAAGACGTTTCTTTTTTTGCTGAGTTTATTTTACATTGGTTATTAAAAAACTGACTGTAAATGTACTATGGCAATGCAGTTTTATGAGTGCTGGTCTCCTCCAAAGAGCACTCCCTAACTGCAAACAAATTATCATCACTGTTGTCTTTCTGTCAGACCAACGGGGAACTGAGGGGAGACGGACGTGCGGGAGTTTCCAATGAGTTCCCGAAGTGAAGTCCTTTTGACATGTAAAAATTTGAATTCTAGGAGTTCCTAGAGAAGCTTTTTCCACCCATGGTCATCCCCGAATGGTTAGAGGTAAACAAGACCCTTACTCCCTGTTATAGTAAACTTCTTGACTACACACTGAAGAGTGTTGATGATGTGTTCTATCTGGGTGGGTGACATTTGTTTAGGAACTAAAACAAATTAGCCAAAAGACCTACAGACTGTATTTACATATGTAAACAACATTTGTGTCCTGTTTGTATTGTTACTGTAACCCACCTACCTTTACAGTTTTTTACGATTGCTGACACACTACAATTTAACTTTTCCCACAATTAGCAAAACCTTACACTCAAGGAGCAAAACACAAGGCTAGATTTGCACAACTGTAAGCACATTGTCAGCTTCACACTATTTGCAAAACATTACACACAGTGATTTGCAAAACACTAAACACACTTGTATACATCAGACACAGACGTATATCATAATGTCACTTCCTTGCAATTCAAAAGCACTGACTGTCAAATTACCACACCTATGAGCCAATCTGTTAAACACAGCCATCAGGTGCACAAACACATGATTGCTAAATTGTAGACACACCAATCAGGTTTAAGCACTATAAAAATGCAGGAGGTAGGTTCACCTGCCTTCAACCAAAATGGAAGGAGTCAGAAGAAGAGTGAGGGTGAGAGGAGGAGTACACAGAGGAGGAGGTAGAGGAAGAGGCAGAGGCCGAGGCCGAGTCAGAGTCAGAGTCAGAGGTCGAGGAAGACCTGAAGCAGGAGGAGAATGTGCACAAAGAAGAAGAGGACCAAACTTATCAAATGACATTCGTGCAACACTAGTGGACCATGTTGTGAACCACGGATTGACGCTGAGGGAGGCTGGACTGAGAGTTCAGCCAAATCTTAGCAGATATACAGTGGCATCTGTCATAATGTCACTTTTCGACAAGAAAACAGGTAAAAGAAGATCTGTCTACAGTTACAGTAATCAGCCGCTTATTGTATGCACCATATCCGCACTTGTGATACCCCTTCCTGTGACATTGTACAGTAAGTTACATGTATTATTCTCTACATAGGATTGATGGTCGGGAACGACAAGGAGGAAGGGGGCCCATATTCACGCAAGAACAAGAGAGAGAGATAATAGACATGGTTTTGGCCAATAATGCTATCAGGCTCAGAGAACTACAAGCCAACATTATCAGTGACCATGCCATTTTCAATAATGTCCATCAGGTCTCTCAGTCAACACTGGCACGCATCCTGAAAAGACATCAGGTTCAAATGAAACAACTTTATCGAGTGCCTTTTGAGCGGAATTCAGAGAGGGTCAAACGGCTGCGACATGAGTATGTGGAGGTTTGTATTGTTCACTTTAGCACTGATGTTGCATACTGCACACAGGACTTCTTTACATTGACTGTATACTAGACCTATCCTGAACTACACAATCTTGTCTTTCACTGTATTTCAGGGAGTTTTGCAGATGGATGCTGAGGAAATCCTGCATGAATTCATATACTGTATACTGATGAGGTAGGGTTCAACCTCACAAAAGCAAGAAGGCGAGGCAGAAATATCATTGGCCACAGGGCTATAATCAATGTCCCAGGGCAACGTGGGGATAACATCACCCTTTGCGCTGCCATTTCACAGCATGGGGTTGTCCTCCATCATGCCAAAATGGGCCCTTACAACACACCTCACATTCTCGCATTTTTGGACCGATTGCACCACATTGTCACAGTAGGTAATGAAATGCACCAGATGCAATACACGGTCTTCTGGGACAATGTGTCATTCCACCGCTCTGCTTTGGTCCAGAACTGGTTTCAACACCATCCACAGTTGACAGTACTATACCTTCCACCATACTCTCCGTTTCTAAACCCTATCGAAGAGTTTTTCTCTGCATGGCGGTGGAAGGTTTACGATCTCCAGCCCCAGGCTCAGGTACCCCTCATTCAGGCCATGGAGGACGCCTGTGACCAAGTCGACGGCGCAGCTGTGCAAGGATGGATTCGACATTCAAGACGGTTCTTCCCGCGTTGTCTTGCTAATGACGATATTGCTTGTGATGTTGATGAAATTCTCTGGCCAGATCCAGCTAGGCGAAGAGATAATGTATAGTATGTTTACTGTAGTATTTTCTGTACAATATTGTCAGTTTTTTTCTGATTATTTTTTATGTTTGTTGTTGTTGTTATTTACTGTAATTGTAACCTGTACTGGATACAGTATTTTAAGTTTGTCTGTTGCTTGCTGAGCTAACAGTGTTATGCACACTACTGTAGTAGCATGAAAACTGGGACATGTTTTGTTGTGATTCTCCATGTTGACATGTTGACTGATTTGGGTATATGGAGAGAAATAAATTATATTTTCCTCAGTCTGCAGCGTTGGTCTTGTGTAGTGTTTGTATAGTTGCACTTTCTCTGTGTACTTCATTTACACTACTCTAATCACTGACAATTAGACTTGCTAAAAGTGTTTTAGGTTAGCAACAGCAGTGTGTAACTGGTTCAAAAAGATTGAAGTCATATGAAATGTGTGTGTTTCGTATGGTAACAAAATATTCTTTTTATGAAGTCGTGTATAGTTTTGACAAAAGTGTTCCATTTTGCAAATGATCTGAAGTGTTGTGCTACTTTGGTGTAGGGTTGTGCTAATTGTGTGTAGTGTTTTGACAAACCGGGCCCTGTTTTCAAAATTGTGCTTAAACAATTGAAAAAAACTGTAAATCAAGCATATGTTATAATGAACAAGACCAGCAAGTAGCCAATACCAGCCATCTGTGTGTGTGTGTGGTGTGTGTGTGTGTGTGTGTGTGTGTGTGTGTGTGTGTGTGTGTGTGTGTGTGTGTGTGTGTGTGTGTGTGTGTGTGTGTGTGTGTGTGTGTGTGTGTGTGTGTGTGTGTGTGTGTGTGTCTAACACAGTTCCGTGTTGTTTTGACTGGCGAGGCTCCATGTTTACCAGGCCCTACATACACATTGGTGTTCCTGCCATTAGGGTCTTTCTGCTGACTGCCTCAGAATCCCATTCTTCTTTAGGGTTCACTGCCTCTGCCAGGCTAAAGCATGCGCTATCAAAACAAACTCTGTTTTCCCGACTCGGGGCCACAGCCCCCCACTGTGACCCATAATGGTAGCTTGGCTATGTGAAAAGTAGGTAATGTATCCACGTCTGCTGCACAACCAGGTCTGTGCTGAATGCATTCAATACATACTTTACCCAGCAGGCAAGATTGTAATCTGGTAATGTCATAACATCCTTTCTACCAGGTTTACTGACTGGGTATATTCTAGTCTCAAGTAGAAATCCAGACTGGCTTCATAAGAAGAGGTGTGAAGAAGAGAGTACACTCACCTAGAGCAATTACCATCAAAATCGCTGGTACTCCGAAGGCAAGAGCATAGCAGTCACCACCAAAACACTGCACATCTCCTACAAGTGTAAGAACACACATACAGTACAGTTAAGATGTGCTGTCTATGCAGCAGCCATATGCAATTTCAGAGGCCAAAGCCCTCACTATTAAGGTTAGGATTAAGGTTAATGTTGACACAAACCTCGCAATATTGGTGTGATGAGTGTCGATAAGACACTCCCACCATTGATGGACATGTAGAAAATGGAGAAGAATTTCCTCCTTTCATTTGTCTGAGGTGAGAGGGGAGAAAACCAATGATGGTGAACACTGTTTAATATCAGAAAATCTATTTAGATTAGTTATTTTATCACTCCTGTGTTCCAATGGCACGTTGTGTTAGCTAATCCAAGTTTATCATTTTAAAAGGCTAATTGATCATTAGAAACGCTTTTGCAATTATGTTAGCAGAGCTGAAAACTGCTGTGCTTATTAAAGAAGCAATAAAACTGGCCTTCTTTAGACTAGTTGAGTATCTGGAGCATCAGCATTTGTGGGTTCGATTACAGGCTCAAAATGGCTAGAAACAAAGAACTTTCTTCTGAAACTTGTCAGTCTATTCTTGTTCTGAGAAATGAAGGCTATTCCATGCCAGAAATTGCCAAGAAACTGAAGATCTCGTACAACACTGTGTACTACTCCCTTCACAGAACAGCGCAAATTGGCTCTAACCAGAATAGAAAGAGGAGTGGGAGGCCCTGGTGCACAACTGAGCAAGAGGACAAGTACATTAGAGTGTCTAGTTTGAGAAACAGACTCCTCAAAAGTCCTCAACTGGCAGCTTCATTAAATAGTACCCGCAAAACACCAGTCTCAACGTCAACAGTGAAGAGGCGACTCCAGGATGCTGGCCTTCCAGGCATGTTTTTTTTACATTTAGCTTGACATTAAATTGCTTCACCAATCAGTGCGGATAGAACTGCTTGCTTTGGAGCGGGTAAGTGATTTAATCTGTATAGGAAAGTCATTTGCCGTAACAGCATAGTTTCAATCATATTGAAAGAAAAACACACACTGTGTTGCCAGTCACAGAGTAGGGCGTGAGATGCTACTGACATTTTGCGAGCGGCTTCTATGGTGGAACGTCTTTGATCTTCAGAATTGGTTTAACGTTGGACCAGAGCAAACATTAGCTCTGGTCCATAGGCTAACAAGCTTCAGAGGGGAAGGGCAGCCTACACATAAACACATACCCACTGGCAAAGATTTCCAGCTGGCAGCAATACAATTAAAATCCCATTTTACCTTTTGTAGTTAATAAATCCACTGTGAAACGTGATAACTATAGTATCCTTAACTAGCATTGAAAAAGCTAATCTATTCTTTTAGACAGCTCTTCCTCATTTATGGATCATGCTTGTAATGTTGTCAGTAGGCTACAAAGTAACCTATGCTTCAGAGGGGAGGGGCAGCCTACACATAAACACATACCCACTGGCAAAGATTTACAGCAGCAGGAAGATGCTGGAATAAGTTTCTGAGTGACAGGGTGAGGGTTTTGCATAGGCTTTTTGTTGTAATTTTTGTGGGACTGGAAAAAAATGCCCGGAATGTAAAATAACGTTATTTACCAGTTCCCATGCTTTTAAAATAAAGTTTCTGTTTCGGAACTGTATAGGTCACTTCCGTTTCCGGTTTGGGTTCTGTTCCTCAAATAATTTCGTTATTTTCCATTTTTTTGGTTCTGTTCCCTGAAAAGTTCCAACCCTTGTATAAATGTTGGATATAATAGTCTCTTACATGCTCTTCATCAAACTGGTCACCTCCGAACGCTGCTACACAGGGTTTGATACCTCCTGTACCAAAGGCTATGAGGATCAGACCCACCATAGACAGTACTCTAGAACACACACACACATACACATACAGAGCACAGCGTTAGATGTCAGATTGGTCAATACATTTACAGGGCAACATTTCTAGCTCTTAACCAATCAGTGATCAACTACTCACATGTGTATGGTTGAGTCCCCCACACTCGGTATGGCCCCAACAGACTTGACGATGTGACCGAGCACATAGACAACAGAGAGGTAGACAATGGTCCTGTGGATGACATGACACACAGTAGTTACTTTCACAATTAGCTTAGAATAGAAAAGAATAGAATACTTGAAACCACAATAGATCAAACAGAGTATATTTCCCTTTAAGGGATGAAAAGACCACCAAAAACCCTGAAATTTCCATCCCTACCTATAACATTTTCCGACAAGATAGAACTGCCAAAGGGGGTTGAGTTGCAATCTACTGCAGAGATAGCCTGCAGAGTTCTGTCTTACTATCCAGGTCTGTGCCCAAACAATTTGAGCTTCTACTTTGAAAAATCCACCTTTCCAGAAACAAGTCTCTCACCGTTCCCGCTTGCTATAGACCACCTTCTGGCCCCAGCTGTGCCCTGGACACCATATGTGAATTGATTGCTCCCCATCTATCTTCAGAGTTCGTGCTGTTAGGTGACCTAAACTGGGATATGTTAACACCCCAGCCATCCTACAATCTAAGCTTGATGCCCTCAATCTCACAGAAATTATCAATGAACCTACCAGGTACAACCCCAAATCTGTAAACATGGGCACCCTCATCAATATCATCCTAACCAAACTGCCCTCCAAATACACCTCTGCTGTCTTCAACCAGGATCTCAGCGATCATTGCCTGTGTCCGTAATGGGTCTGGGGTCAAACAACCACCCCTCATCACTGTCAAACGCTCCCTAAAACACTTCAGCGAGCAGGCCTTTTTAATCAACCTGGGCCAGGTATCCTGGAAGGATATTGACCTCATTCCGTCAGTAGAGGATGACTGGTTATTCTTTAAAAGTGCTTCCCTCACCATCTTAAATAAGCATGCCCCATTCAAAAAATGTAGAACCAGGAACAGATATAGCCCTTGGTTCACTCCAGACCTGACTGCCCTTGACCAGCACAAAAACATCCTGTGGCGTACTGCATTCGCATCGAATAGCCCCCGCGATATGCAACTTTTCAGGGAGTTTAGGAACCAATATACTCAGGCAGTTATGAAAGCAAAGGCTAGCTTTTTCAAACAGAAATGTGCATCCTGTAGTACAAACTCCAAAAGGTTCTGGGACACTGTAAATTCCATGGAGAATAAGAGCACCTCCTCCCAGCTGCCCACTGCACTGAGGCTAGGAAACACTGTCACCACCGATAAATACACGATAATTGAGAATTTCAATAAGCATTTTTATACGGCTGGCCATGCTTTCCACCTGGCTACCCCTACCACGGTCAATAGCCCTGCACCCCCCACAGCAACTTGCCCAATCCTCCCCCATTTCTCCTTCAACCAAATCCAGATAGCTGATGATCTGAAAGAGCTGCAAAATCTGGACCCCTACAAATCAGCCGGGCTAGACAATCTGGACCCTCTCTTTCTAAAATGATCCGCCGAAATTGTTGCAACCCCTATTACTAGCCTGTTCAACCTCTCTTTCGTGTCGTCTGAGATCCCAAAAGATTGGAAAGCTGCCGCGGTCATCCCCCTCTACAAAAGGGGGAGACACTCTAGACCCAAACTGCTACAGACCTATATCTATCCTACCCTGCCTGTCTAAGGTCTTCGAAAGCCAGTTAACAAACAGATCACCGACCATTTCAAATCCCACCGTACCTTCTCCGCTATGCAATCTGGTTTCAGAGCTGGTCATGGGTGCACCTCAGCCATGTTCAAAGTCCTAAACGATATCAAACCGCCATCAATAAGAGACAATACTGTGCAGCTATATTTGGCGACCTGGCCAAGGCTTTCGACTCTGTCAGTGACCACTTATCGGCAGACTCGATAGCCTTGGTTTCTCAAATGACTGCCTCGCCTGGTTCTCCAACTGCTTCTCAGACAGAGTTCAGTGTGTCAAATCGGAGGGCCTGTTGTCCGGACCTCTGGCAGTCTCTATGGGGGTGCCACAGGGTTCAGTTCTCGGGCCGATTATGTTCTCTGTATACATCAATGATGTCGCTCTTGTTGCTGGTGATTCTCTGATCCACGTCTACGCAGACGACACCATTCTGTACACTTCTGGCCCTTCTTTGGACACTGTGTTAACTAACCTCCAGACGAGCTTCAACGCCATACAACTCTCCTTCCGTGGCCTCTAACTGCTCTTAAATACAAGTAAAACTAAATGCATGCTCTTCAACCGATCGCTGCCCGCACCTGCCCGCCCGTCCAGCATCACTACTCTGGGCGGTTCTGACTTAGAATATGTGGACAACTACAAATACCTAGGTGTCTGGTTAGACTGTAAACTCTCCTTCCAGACTCACATTAAGCATCTCCAATCCAAAATTAAATCTATAATCGGCTTTCGCAACAAAGCATCCTTCACTCATGCTGCCAAACATACCCTCGTAAAACTGACTATCCTGCCGATCCTTGACTTCGGCGATGTAATTTACAAAATAGCCTCCAACACTCTACTCAGCAAATTGGATGCAGTCTATCACAGTGCCATCCTTTTTGTCACCAAAGCTCCATATACTACCCACCATTGCTACCTGTATGCTCTCGTTGGCTGGCTCTCGCTTCATATTCGTCGCCAAACCCACTGGTTCCAGGTCATCTATAAGTCTTTGTTAGGTAAAGCCCCACCTTATCTCAGCTCACTGGTCACCATAGCAGCACCCACCCGTAGCACGCGCTCCAGCAGGTATATTTCACTGGTCACCCCTAAAGCCAATTCCTACTTTGGCCTCCTTTCCTTCCAGTTCTCTGCTGCCAATGACTGGAACGAACTGCAAAAATCACTGAAGCTGGAGACTCATATCTCCCTCACTAACTTTAAGCACCAGCTGTCAGAGCAGCTCACAGATCATTGTACCTGTACATAGCCCATCTGTAAATAGCCCATCCAATTACCTCATCCCAATACTGTTATTTATTTATATATATTTTTTTGCTCCTTTGCAACCCAGTATCTCTACTTGCACATTCATCTTCTGCACATCTATCACTCCAGTGTTTAATTGCTAAATTGTAATCATTTCGCCACTGTGGCCTATTTATTGCCTTACCTCCCTTATCTTACATCATTTGCACACACTGTATGTAGACTTTTTCTATTGTGTTATTGACTGTATGTTTGTTTATTCCATGTGTAACTCTGTGTTGTTGTTTGTGTCGCACTGCTTTGCTTTATCTTGGCCAGGTCGAAGTTGTAAATGAGAACTTGTTCTCAACTAGCCTACCTGGTTAAATAAAGGTGAAATTAAAAAGTGGCTTCTACATCTAACTCACTTGAACTTGCCCAGCCAGGAGTCAGCGATGAGGGCCCCCAGCACAGGGGTGAAGTAGCAGAGGCTGGAGAAGGCATGGTACACTGCTGTGGACAGGTTCTGGTCCCAATGCAGGTAGTTGATGAAGTACAGTGTCAGCACCGCTACAAAGAAACACAGTAAGCACTAGGTTTTGCAATATCAGAATGTGGCTAAACTGTCTTCTTTTTTCAGTTTTGTTTGCTATAATATGTATATATTTACTTATTTTCAATTAGCGTACAATACAACTCACCAAATACAACTTTGAGACCCACTATCTCACTGACTACTACAATGTATTTTTTATATGTGAGACTACATAAACTCTTTACTACTGAAAATAAGGAAACACACTTAAAACCTTTTAAACATTAAGTCCCCTATTTAGGAGACTTTCGTTATAATGTAATTGTTTTATCAAGGCATATCAAGGTTATTGGCTTATTAATCAACTTCTGTTACAGTGGGTTTTCACCGACAACGAATTTGACTGCTTCAATTAATTTAGCCTCAAATTACTCTGGGGTATCCGGTCACATATCCACAGCCGTTGGAGACATGGGAGTACCACCGTAACGCTCATTCACTGATTGGACTGTCTGTCAATTTGTGTCGGAACGGTACATCTCAGGCACATAAGCTGCATATAGATGCAAAACTGAGTCTACTGGAGCGTTAGAAAGTAGTTCCATCGTTCTATGACAAACACACAACGATTTATTGAAATTAAAATTGAACAGTTTGAAGATGTGAAACAAAACCACTTTGTTCACCACAGAGGGACAAACTTAATAATGGATGAAAGATGAGATCGTGATGAATCAGTAGAGTTGCTAGCCAACTCTGTGGTACGTTCACAGGGAGAGAGACTACAACAAATGAGAGCAGTCCACCAGGAAATTAGTCAGATTTTCCCTGACCACTAGTTACAGTTGAAGTTGGAAGTTTACAGACACTTAGGTTGGAGTCATTAAAACTCGTTTTTCAACCACTCCACAAATTTCTTGTTAACAAACTATAGTTTTGGCAAGTCGGTTAGGACATCTACTTTGTGCATGACACAAGTGATTCTTCCAACAATTGTTTAGAGACAGATTATTTCACTTAAAATTTACTGTATCACAATTCCAGTGGGTCAGAAGTTTACATACACTAAGTTGACTGTGCCTTTAAACAGCTTAGAAAATTCCAGAAAATGATGTCATGGATGTAGAAGCTTCTGATAGGCTAATTGACATCATTTCAGTCAATTGGAGGTGTACCTGTGGATGTATTTCAAGGCCTACCTTCAAACTCAGTGCCTCTTTGCTTGACATCATGGGAAAATCAAAAGAAATCAGCCAAGACCTCAGAAAACAATTGGAGACCTCCACAAGTCTGCTTCATCCTTGGGAGCAATTTCCAAATGCCTGAAGGTACCACGTTCATCTGTACAAACAATAGTACGCAAGTATAAACACCATGGGACCACGCAGCCGTCATACCGCTCTGGAAGGAGACGCGTTCTGTCTCCTAGAGATAAACGTACTTTGGTGCGAAAAGTGCAAATCAATCCCAGAACAACAGCAAAGGACATTGTGAAGATGCTGGAGGAAACAGGTACAAAAGTATCTATATCCACAGTAAAAAGAGTCCTATATCGACATAACCTGAAACGCTGCACAGCAAGGAAGAAGCCACTGCTCCAAAACCGCTATAAAAAAGCCAGACTGCGGTTTGCAACTGCACATGGGGACAAAGATCATACTTTTTGGAGAACTTTCCTCTGGTCTGATGAAACAAAAATAGAACTGTTTGGCCATAATGACCATCGTTATGTTTGGAGGACAAAGGGGGAGGCTTGCAAACCAAAGAACACCATCCCAACCATGAAGCACAGGGGTGGCAGCATCATCTTGTGGGGGTGCTTTGCTGCAGGAGGGACTGGTGCACTACACAAAATAGATGGCATCATGGGGCAGGAAAATTACGTGGATATATTGAAGCAACATCTCAAGACATCAGTCAGGAAGTTAAAGCTTGGTCGCAAATGGGTCTTCCAAATGGACATTGACCCCAAGCATACTTCCAAAGTTGTGGAAAAATGGCTTAAGGACAACAAAGTCAAGGTATTGGAGTGGCCATCACAAAGCCCTGACCTCAATCCTATAGAACATTTGTGAGCAGAACTGAAAAAGTTGGTGCGAGCAAGGAGGCCTACAAACCTGACTCAGTTACACCATCTCTGTCAGGAGGAATAGTCAAAGATTCACCCAACATATTGTGGGAAGCTTGTGGAAGGCTACCCAAAACGTTTGACCCAAGTTAAACAATTTAAAGGCAATGCTACCAAATACTAATTGAGAGTATGTAAACTTCTGACCCACTGGGAATGTGATGAAATAAATAAAAGTTAAAATAAATCATTCTCTCTACTATTATTCTGACATTTCACATTCTTAAAATAAAATGGTTAACCTAACTGACCTAAGACAGGGAATTTTTACTGGATTAAATGTCAGGAAATGTGAAAAACTGAGTTTAAATGTATTTGGCTAAGGTGTATGTAAACTTCCGACTTCAACTGTATATAAAACATTATTAGGCAGCTCAAATCTTATAGCATGTCAATTGTAAATGTTCATAGCATGACATTTGAAAATGAAATCTATGATGTGAGCTTTCTAACAGTGTAAGGCATTACAACCTACTGTTCATGGCACTCTCAAGAAGATATGTTTTATATGCCCATCCACACAACATTGACGTTCAACGGGTGGCACCCTTTTCCCTATATAGTGCACTACTTATTAATACACTACATAAGCAATAGGGTGTCATTTGGGACGCATATATCTAGTTTTTCTTTAAGTGTGTTTCACAGGAGAGGATGTAAGTCAGACATTCAGACAGTCAGAAAGTCAGACAGTCAGACAGGGGGTTCTAGATCAAGTGAAATTAAGTTCAGGTCTGAGGCCAAAATGGCCTCATTGACTTATTGCATTTGACATGGGCGATTGCTGCTTCTCATGACCAGGGCCATGCACAGACATGCTCAAAATAACAAAGGACAAATGTCAGATCCAACTTAAAATGTGGATGCCTACCCGCCACCTACAGCCAGTGGCCACTGCATGCAAGTCAAACGAGTGTGCTCTTGGGGCGGAGGAGGGGATTCAAGAGCTTATGAAAGTATCTAGCTTGATGTGCAATTTGTTACATTTAAAATGAAAAGAGACTCAAAATAAAATGTAAAAGTACGTAATAACACTTCTTTTAAATCCATGAAGCTGCCACTGGGGCACTTTCATAGGAGGGCAAAAGGCAGGTGCTCAGGCACTGGTTGAGCCCCAGTGGCAGCCACTGATTGGCTGAATACTGGACTTTTCTTTGAGAAGATATATCAAGTGATCTGTGCATTTGAACAACAGCATAAATACACCTACTTCAACCGAATGACCGCTGCTGCACATGCTGCCACTGTTTTGAACAGATTAGATTATACTATTTAGAATGAGCAGCTAGCTCACGTCACAAACGAATAAGTGCACCAGGAAGAACACAACAAGCATTATTTACCTGGGGATATCTAGCTAACATAACGTCACAAAGCATGATGCACTAGCCAGGTAACTTTCATTCTGAAATAACTTCATATTTCTGAGTTAATCAGATATTAGTTTAGAAAGACTTGAAATTGGCATGGGAGCTAACTACCTAGCAAGTTACTAGCAGCTATAGCTAGCTAGCTGCGTATCAAAGTTAGATAACTAGTTAATTTGACCAAAAATCTACCAAACTATTTCTCAATGCTTCTCAAAATGACTGTAGCTGGCTAATTCATTTGATTATGCTTTGTGACACACAGTTTTATACTGTTTTAGTCCACACAACATGTTGCTCTGTCACTTACAGTAGAACCTGATGAACAACATGGGAAAAAATTTAATTGGTCATGCTTTTTTGTGTTACAAGATCCGCTATGAGAATGTTCTAGCTAGTGTATCCCTGTCCTTCGACACTTGTTGGATGTAGTTTTCCAGTTTATCAGGCCCCAGGCTACCATGACTGTTATGATTATTTATTTACTTGTTAATTACAATTAGCTTTTTGCTTTAGGGCCATCTGTACCTGATAGAGCAGATCTAGTCTCACATGTAAGCCGTCTGATGCAAGAGAATCATTGGGAGGGAGACTAGAGCAGAACCAGAAGTTCTGACTGAACAGACGCACATTTGAGGGCCCCAGAATGGTCCATTTACTTTTTGCTGTTATAATTTATGCTATTTATGCTCCTGCGAATTCATTGGGTCAGTTCGCCCTCATAGCAAATAGGTGGCAAAACAATCCATGTTCGCATGCGCCCACGGAGGTAGAGCTGCTTCTGCTGGCAGTTACTGAGGGGCAGAGTAGTAACTGAACAGCTTGTTTTGAACAATATATTTTTGAAACTGAAAATGTACACATTTATCACACGTTTATGAAGATTTAAAACATAATCCATTAATTATATATATTTTATTTACACTGAACAAAAATATAAGTGCAACATGTAAAGTGTTGGTCTTATGTTTCATGAGCTGAAATAAGATCCCAGAAATGTTTCATACGCACAAAAATATTATTTATCTCAAATTACATCCCTGTTAGTGAGCATTTCTCATTTGCCAAGATAATCCATCCACCTGACAGGTGTGGCATATCAAGAAGCTGGCCTACATACTCACCAGAAATGTCACCCATTGAGCATGTTTGGGATGCTCTGGATCGACATGAATGATAGTGTGTTCCAGTTCTCACCAATATCCAGCAACTTCGCACAGACATTGAAGAGGAGTGGGACAACATTCCACAGGCCACAATCAACAGCCTAATCAGCTCTATGCGAAGATGTGTCGCGCTGCATGAGGCAAATGGTGGTCACACCAGATACTGACTGGTTTTCTGATCCACGCCTTACCTTTTTTGAATGTATCTGTGACCAACAGATGCATATCTGTATTCCCAGTTAAGTGAAATCCATAGATTAGACCTAATTAATGTATTTCAATTGACTTATTTACTTATATGAACTTATATGTTACATTTATATTTTTATTCAGTATAATTAAACATATATATTTTTTGGACTAGTCAAAGTGGGGCGCTGCCCCTAATGCCGTAAGGGGAGGGCCACCGCTGTTGAACCCTATCTGTGTGTAACTAACTTCACATAGCCCCCCAGAAGAAAGGCACACAGTAAAAGATATTAAACAGTGATGACAGGCATTGACAGGACGGTCACAGCCACACGTTCACTGCTCTCGGAATATCTCTCAGACTCAATACACAAAGTGATTGTATAGTATGCGTTGTGTTTAGAAAATAACAAAAATACAGAAAAGCATACCTGCAGTAAAAGATTTCAAACAGTGATGACAGGCTTTGACAGGACGGTCACAGGTTCACAGGTTCACTGGTTAGGTAACGTAAACTCACGTAAACTCGTACATCGCCTTGGTCCGTACAATTGCCCTTATTTTAGCGCCCCAAAAACGTAATACTTCCAGCTCAACTGTAATGTCAATACCATTGTAAAGCACAATTTCTCCCCTTTCCAACATGATCAATTACATGACCTAAACGCTGCCCGTTTCTGCATAATTCAAGCAGGCAATGAGCCCCGTCGGGTCTTTTTAAAAATGGCGCGTGGGGAAGCGAAACTAATGCGTGACAGTGAGAAGGAGAGGTTGTGTGGGAAAATTGCTTTTTTTCACTCAATCTGTCCAACTTATCACCTTATCGCCTCTAAAATGTAAATAAAACACTATAAACATTTACATAATGTGTCATTACATACCTATTTGAAGGTTTGTGTCGAATTTGAATCGGGTTTTTAGGGCGGTGCTAAAGTGATCTTAGAAGTAAACAGCGGCTTTGAGAATGATGATCGCATGCAACGATGACGCAAAAAATGACTAGGTATCCCCCCTTACCCCCGTCACTGTCCATTTCTTGTTTTTAAACGGTGAGAGAAGTGCTACACCTGGTGGAGAGAGATTGTAAGTCAGAAATAGTTGCTTTATGCGTGCTGTACGTTACGACATGACACGTCACGATGTAACGGAGGGTCCGTTTTTTCAACTTTTCTCCAATACTATAGAGCCATTACCATGTCGATCAGCGCTTGAATAGAAACCCCCGATTTTGAAGTCAACACAGTCGCTACAGTCCCATTAGTTTTCTTTGTAGCCTCGTTTGAATGTTGCGGTTGCGCACATTTGTACGGAATGGGGTGAGTTTACCTTAGAACACAATATATATTTTAGATAGGAACAACAGTAGTGATACATACTCTCAATCTGAAGTGATATTAATCCATAAATACAGAGCACAAGTAAAACCCTTTTTATATTAACCTTTTAAGGTAGTAAGAAAATAAACATTCACTTAATATTTCAATAAACCACCTGCTAGCAAATCACCTGCTAGCAATAGCTAGAGTGACATTGTAGTGCAGTGACCAACGGTGCTAGTTAGCTCGTCAATAACACGGCTAGCTAAGCCAGCAAAAACTTGGTTAACTTGCAGAAATATGTCTCAAATACATTTACGGCAAAATAAATATATACATAGTCACATTCGTTATTGACTTCAGGATATATTAACCTGTTTTCCAAAGACACTATTGTGTTATACAGTTTTAAACAGTTTTTATATACAGAGGAAGGAGACACAAAACTGCACTCAGAATATCTCTCTCACACTGAAGAGCAGGCAGACCAACTTCCCAAATAGAGGAGAAGCACTCAAAACCCACTAGTTGTTCTTTCAAAGAAAATAATACAAAAATGGTAAGTCTGAAGACCTCTCGTATTGCCAACCTTACTACAATGGCAGCAAATATTCGTAGGAATTCAGCAACACATAATGAAAGGAAACTTTATTTATGGTGAATGGTTTTATGCAGCGTTCTTTGATGTCTACATTGCGTGCGAGGTTGATGGAAACTCTACATTTTCACTTTGTCACATGTGCACTTGCCTGCTCATGTCGCTTGTTTGTGTCTTTGTTAGGTTACCTATCTTTCAAGCCATTGTAGGAGAACCATTCTTAGTAATGTTCTTAGTTAGGTTCTTACTTAGGAGAACCATTCTTTCTTATATTCTTAGTTAGGTTCTTAGTTAGGAGAAACATTCTTAACTATAGGTTACTATACCTTTCATGCCATAGTAGGAGAAGCGTTCACAGAACTCATTCACCACTATAAAGGAGATGCTGACAGGGTAGTTGGTCCCACATAGTTTCTGAGAAGAAAGGAGAAAGAGAGACAGGGACAGAGAGAGGGGAGAAGGGAGAGAGAAAGAGAGCGAGAGAGAAAATCAGAGAGAGAGAGGGAGAGAAAAAAGAGAGAGGGTACATAAAGACTGTATGCACAGTTCACTGGAGTAGCCAATATCCATTCTAACTACAATCAGTTAAACAATACAATTATGACATTGTCCATTCATGGTACAAAGAAATGACAAGTACTACTAAGGTCTGAAGAAGAAAAAATTCAAGTTGAAATGTTGCTCAACTAAGAAACCCAGAAAACTAAGATGCCACTTTCCAAGAATCATCCAATCGATATCCATTGTGCCTGTTCAAGGCACTTTCCAAAGACAGGACCATGGATATAGTGCAATGAAACATGAAAGTAGAGAAATGTAAAAAATTACCGGTGATTTGCTTGTCTTTCCATTTTCTTGAATTTTCAACTCATGTTCTGTAAGGAAATCACAAAAGAATTTAACATTGGAAATATACTGTATCTACATTTAAAGTAACTTTCCAGTGTTTCCAGATTTCTATGAAATAAGACCTATAATTAATTACAATATGAGTGAAATCGTTTTCCTTACAATTTAAATTTAATTTAAGTATGATAAAAAAGCAGGTTTTCTGTGTTGGAATTGTGTGGGTATACCCCAACAACAGAATGGTGTTGGTGTATACTGGTCCATAAAATATTAATGCAAGTAGACTGCTGATTGGCCAGCTCATCCTCATCAGGAAATAGTAAGCATTTTTTAAATGCCTGTTTGAGATATAGGTTTGAGGTCGGGTTTTTGAAGTGGTTTTTTCTACAATGTATGCTTTGGCCACAAGTACCAGTATAGGATAAAACAACATTATTTGAGTATGAGTTAACAGAATATGAACTTTTAAAAGTGATATTTTCACTGGACAGTTACTTTAAGCATAATCTCTAATAAATGCAGGCCTTCTGTCAAATGCAATGAAATCCAACCCGTATTGCAGTATTCACGCAGTGGCAAATACTAGTCAATTGGGTGCATAATTTCTGGGAATTGCTATATTGACTATTAATAAAAAATAATAATTAATGGCAGACTACTCATTATTATTACGCTCTATGGCCTATGAGAAGAGAGTGGTTTATGGTAATGATAGGGAAAATTAATACAAACGCTCCGATGATGCGCCTGTTGACTCAGTTCCATTGCAAATAGACAGATGTGATTGAAAACATACTCAGAAGTTTTGCAGTGAAAACCAAACACTAAATGCAAAGTTACAAATTACACATATTTCAGCATTTCTATAAATCGAGCACATGTTACACATTTGCCTACGTCCATCCATCTTGTCAAGCATTGGCATGCATAACGACAGTCATTCACCATTTGCCACTCTACAAAAAACTGAAAACTATTGATAACAAAGTTTGTGTGTAAAACTCTTTCCTTCAAATATGCATGGACCATGGATCCAATAAAAAGACATGCATTACCCTTTCGTTTCTCCATTTCTTGTTTTTTTTCTGGAGTGTTTTTGGCACGCTAGCGTCGCATCGGTCGGTGGCTCTCTTGACGTGCGTCCAAGTCCGTTCCTCTCTTGTCTGTGAATCTGAGCGCACTGCGCAGTAATGGAAAACGCAGCTCTCTTATAACATATGTTCAACCCGTTAGTTAATATTCGACTCCAGATCCATGAATTTGTGACTTCAATGGCTGTTCAGTACAGATCTGCTACTGTCAGTAGAATAGCAGATCTTACTTTACTTTCATATAGCCCAGCAGAGTGTGGACTGTGTGGGAACCTGCCTGTGAACCAGATTCTGGATGCACAATAGAGTTATTGTATGGGTTCTTGAACCCGCAAACCTGAGCATGGAATGCCTGTTGAAATTGGCCTGAAGTGATCATAGCCTGTGAGTTCCTTGAGTCCCACTGGTGGATAGTAGACTAACAGTAGTGTTTGCTCACGCAAAATAGGGTAGGCTAAGCCTACCTTTTGATAAGAAAATGATTGACACAAAGTTTAGAGAACATTTATCCCTCATCATTTTCTTATCAAATCATTTGTCTGCCTATTTAACTGATGGCTTGATGTGAATTCATACTTCTTAACTTGTAACTTCGTTAGTCTACTCTGACGAAGTCCATGCTGCTGAAACGCGTCAGAGTTTTTACATATTTGTTCCATTAAACATACTGTAAAAATGAAGGCATTTGCATTGTATGAAGAGTGCCTCTGGTCCTCCTTGTTTTTTGAATACCTTATGAATTGGACAACTTCCATATGTTCTGGCACTTTTGAGACATTTTTGGACAAGTTATCATGCATTTATAGGGTTTTGTTATCATGCATTTTTTATTTATTTCTCATGGAGAGTGCTATTGTTGAAGTGAATGAATAAAACAAATCGTTCGCACAAAAAAGTTTTCATGTAGTTCATCTCTAGTATTTCCTGATTTCCACAAACAGGTGTAGGATCTTAATTTGACCTGTATTGTTACAGCAAAATAATCATGCAGAAACAAGATTTCAATATAATGTTGCTTGATCAGGGGTTAGGCTTTTAGCTGGCCAAAAGTAGGCTACATGAAGCGTGCAATACTGTTAATATAACCATGTTAGTGTGGGTTTTCAGTGAATGTATGTAAATTGCAAAGCTCATCTGCATTCCCTGCAGTGCAGGACAATTCTCAGCAACAAAATAGTGGATTGTAAAACTCAATAGAAAATACAGTACTATTAGCATATAACTCTTTCCCCCATGAAACCCCTACCATGCTGTTTGGTTGTATTTGCCATGTCAATAGTCTCCAATTGTAAATAAATGAATGGTCAGCATGTCACATTTACATTCTCCTTAGATGTGCTATGATGTTCCACCCTGGTGCCAGTGACCATCCCCTATGCATGAGCACCACAGGCGGCAGTAGAAACACTGACTACATAACAGCGTGACTTTTTAATTGGTTGTTGAATGTGTGTGCTGAGAGAAAGAGTTCATTTTATTTATTTGTTTAACCATTATTTAATTAGGCAAGTCGGTTAAGAACAAATTCTTATTTACAATGACGGCCTACACCGGCCAAACCCGGACAACGCAGGACCAATTGTGCGCCGCTCTATGGGACTCCCACTTTCTAAACTCCTGCCAAATGTAGGACCATATACGATACATATATTTCCCTCAAATTACACAAATCCACAAAGAATTTGAACACAAATTCAAAACCCCATATCTGTTAGGGGAAATACCTCAGTGTGCAATCCCAGAAGCAAGATTTGTGACTTGCTGCCACAAGAAAAGGTCTCCCAGTGAGTCAAAATCACCAATGTAAATAAATATAACCTATATTTATCTGCCTATTTATTTCCCTTCAATCAATCATTCATTCTACTAGTTGCACATTGTCACAATAGCTTACTAATAGCCGCTACGGCCTATTTATTGCCTTACCTCCCTAATCTTACCTCATTTGCACACACTGTATATAGATTTTTTTTCTATTGTGTTATTGACTGTACGTTTGTTTATTCCATGTGTAACTTTGTGTTGTTGTGTGTGTCACACTGCTTTGCTTTACCTTGGCCAGGTCACAGTTGTAAATGAGAACTTGTTCTCAACTGGCCTACCTGATTAAATAAAGGTGAAATAAAAATTAATAATTATGTAACATTTTAAATGTTAAACTACATTTTTTAATCGCTAACAATATAATATTTTAAACATTATTATTCTCTTGAAACGTTTTGTGCGTGTATTGTTTGCTGTTATGTCTGATTGTTTTGTTTAATTTGCTTTGTTGGTTTTTGGTGTTGTTGTTTGGGCAACATATACTGAAGACAAATATAAACACAACATGCAACAATTTCTACGATTTTACTGAGTTACAGTTAATATAGGGAAATCCGGCAATTTAAATGAATTCATTAGGCCCTAATCTATGGATTTCACATGACTGGCAATACAGATATGCATCTGAGGGGCGTGGATCAGAAAACCAGTCAGTATCTGCTGTGACCACCATTTGCCTCATGCAGCATGACACCTCCTTCACATTGAGTTGATCAGGATGTTGATTGTGGCCTGTGGAATGTTGTCCCACTCCTCTTCAATGGCTGTGCGAAGTTTCTGGATATTGGCGGACCTGGAACACGCTGTCGTACATGTAGATCCAGAGCATCCCAAACATGCTCAATTGTTGACATGTTTGGTGAGTATGCAGGGCATGGGAGAACATTTTCAGCTTCCAGAAATTGTGTAAGGATCCTTGCGACATGGGACCGTGCATTATCATGCTGAAACATGAGGTGATGGCGGCGGATGAATGGCACAACAATGGGAATCAGGATCTCGTCACAGTATCTCTGTGCATTCAAATTTCCATCGATAAAACACAATTGTGTTCGTTGTCTGTAGCCTGCCCACACGATAACCCCACCGCCACAACTGGGGGCACTCTTTCACAATGTTGACATCAGCACACCGCTTGCCCACATGATGTCATAAACATGGTCTGCGGTTGTAAGGCTGATTGGACGTACTGCCACATTTTTCAAAATTACGTTGGAAGGGGCTTATGGTAGAGTAATGAACATTAAATTCTCTGGCAGCTCTGGTGGACATTCCTGTAATCAGCATGCCAACTGCACGCTCCCTCAAAACTTGAGACATCTGTGGCATTGAGTTGTGTCACAGAGCTGTACATTTTAGAGTTTCCTTTTATTGTAGAGAAATAAGCTTTTGTGCATATGGAACATTTCTGGGATCTTTAATTTCAGCTCATGAAACATGGGACCAACACGTTACATGTTGCATTTCTATTTTTGTTCAGTGTAAAAATATGTTTCCCATGCCATAAAGCCCATTTGAATTTAACTGAATTGAGAGAGAGAGAGAGAGAGAAAACGAGAGAGCAAGAGAGCTAGGGGAACCCTGGACCATTGAAAACAGCAACCCATACAAGGACCTGTACTCAGTAATCTAATTCACTGAAAGACTTCAATTGCTCCTTTGAAATTCTGACCACAGGACCCTTCTAGCACAGTCTCAGATATAGGCTATGTTAAAACTGTGATGTAAAAAGAAAATCGAGCCTGCAAGTTCAATATGGAACCACTTCCAAAAGGGTTAACAGTTTCAAACATTGGATGTTTTCTAAACATAATGTTGTGCCAACTGAATAGCTGCATCTATGGTAACTAAAATAAGCAAATAGATCTGATAGTGATATCACCCTTATCATCCAGTGACTTCAAATAACCTCACTAAATCCACAACACTGATTTGTAAAGTGCATTTTAAGTCACAATTAACTCCAAATAATGCCATAAAGTGTAAAGGTCCCCTGTTTTATATCGCAATTTCATGCCAACACCTTTCTTTTATTCCTTTATGATATTCGAATGAGGACAGAAACTGCACCATTTGGCTTGATGGTTATCTAGGGATGAGGATGCACTTGAAGCTATGCTGTTTGAAGGGGAGATTAACAGCCAGATCATTGAGTGAGTGGAGGACTATAAATACCTAGGAACGAACCATCATTCACAACAAGCTCTCCTTCAAAAGGAACACCGAACAGATTCACTCTAAATCTCAACAATGGCTGTTCTTTTTACAGAAATCTAGGCAGTTTAATGTACACCCTTCCATCCTCCAAGCATTTTATAAATGCTTTATAGAATCCACCCTAGCTTTTAATATTGTGCGGTGGTTTGGTGCTCTATGAAACACTAGTTAGAGCCCATTGTAATAAAAAACAGTGGGAAGGTCATTGGAGACAGCCAGAAACCCCTTAGTGACATCTATAAAAAAAACAAGGAAGAAGGGGGAACAAATAGCCTTGAACATTATGCACATACTCCATGACCAGTACAGTCCCTTACCCTCCGGACGCAGATATACTGTAGATCTGTCATACAATTCTAAGAGAGCAGCTTCTCGTTTTAATAGATTTGTTTATATATGTGTATATATAGCCTGTGATTGCATAGATTGCTTCTAATCTAATCTGTTATACTGTTAATGTTTTTGTGTTCTATTTTGCTATGTTGTTGTGTCTTGTATGTATCACCCCGTCACCGCTCATGAAGTTCCCTCTTAGGGAATAAACGTTTTTTGAATTGAATACAAGGGAAACATGAATGACAGGACTTTTACTGAATATATTTTGTGATAAAAGACTCTTCAGTATGCATAAGATTAATCTAGTCTTACTATCCACGGCTTGAAGTCACCATGCTTGGTGGAGAAAATCTCACTTTTTCTGTCGTTCTGACTAAATGGAGTACAGCTACGACCGGAAGTTACTTTTTTGTAGCAGGTAAGGACAATTAACGTGGCAGGTTAGGATAATTAACGTGGCAGGTTAGGATAATTAACGTGGCAGGTTAGGAGACTTAGGTTAAGGTTAGGAAAAGGGTTAGGGTTAGCTAAAATGCTCTCCTAACCTGCTATGAAAAGTCACTTCCGGTCATGGCTGTACTCTCTCTAGCCACAACCCTTTTCTGTGGCACGTTATATTACAGTAGCTTTATGCCAGTGTAACAACAGTGTAATATCATACTGTTACAGATTGGTGAGTAAAGCAGTAAAACAAATAGTGGAACTGTGGAATTGCGAAACCTCATTATTGAAGATTCCCAGCAGTACAAGCTGTTATTCCACAGTAGCATCTCTAGTAGTGTTGAGGCTAAAGGCCAGCGTCCCAAATGGCACCCTATCCATTATGGGTCCTGGTCAATATCAGTGCACTAGGGGATAGGGTGCCATTTGGGACTTAAACCAGCTTTCATCCGGCAAAGTGCAAACTGTCTTATCAATCATTGCAATACTAGAGAATGTCCTCAAAAGAAATCTCTGTGAAAAGTACACCAATACATCACAAAACTGTCTAAAAGGCTATTGTATTGTGTTACATTCATTTAGAACATCTTCAATACTGAATCAACAGCATAACTTTGTAGGTAATTATACATCTATAATATTATGTGCATTGTCATAACATAAAATACATTTTAAAATCATATAACTTTTAAAAAGAACATACAAATTAAACAGTGTTTATTAGCAACAAACACAGCCTCACCTGGAGCAAGACAGTTGTTAAATTAAACCTATCGACAGAAATAAATGTTAAAATAATGACAACACACCGTCAACAACAGGGTCTTACTGTGGTCTCGCTGTGTTGTGGTCATGATGTTACACATTTGTGGGTCACTTATTATTAAGGCATGGGAAAGTTAAGTGAGGTAAAGTAGTACACTTAGTGACTTGTCCATTAACAAGTGCTTGGTGACAGGAAGACTTACACAGTGTGTATACTAACAGAGATGAAGCGGAGTTATACTCTGCCCAAAATCTGTCCATGAAAATAAGCACACTAAGTAAGGAATGTTTGTATGGAAGCCAATCAGAGTGTCTAATTTGGTCATCAAAAAAATTAATTGCTAATTGATGCTTATTTGATTAAATATTTGTTTCTTGATGCTTCGGTTGTTATGAATGCACTGATATAAGTGGATGCACGTGGCATTTCGGGCTACTTTGAGTTGTGCCTGTGTCATAGAGATAGATAGATAGAAGACTCATCACAGATATACGCTTTGGCATATAGTATATGCTTTAGCATGGACATTGCCTTTGAGGGCTTCCACCATTTTAAAGTAGTCAATTGGGTGGGAATTCCTATGAGTTGGGAGTCCATGCTCTGTTGCAGCCGGCCGCGACCGGGAGACCCATGGGGTGGCGCACAATTGGACCAGCGTCGTCCGGGTTAGGGGAGGGTTTGGCCGGCAGAGATGTCCTTGTCCCATCGCGCACCAGCGACTCCTGTAGCGGGCCGGGCCCAGTGCACACTGACACGGTCACCAGGTGTATGGTGTTTTCTCCGACACATTGGTGCGGCTGGCTTCCGGATTAAATGGGCATTGTGTCAACAAGCAGTGCGACTTGGTTGGGTGTTTCAGAGGATGCACGGCTCCCGACCTTCGCCTCTCACGAGTCCGTACGGGTGTTGCAGCGATGAGACAAGACTAACTACCAATTGGATACCATGAAATTGGGGAGAAAAAGGCGTAAAAAAAAATAACAAAAAATAATAATAACAAAAATAAATATATAATAGAACAGATACAAAGATGAGTCCTCTATCTCTTTGGCCTGTTGTTCACACACATATCTGCCCTTTCATTGGCTAGAATGGCCTCACCTGATCTGGCTTCCTCCTTCATCTTTGAGGACATATATTTCCATTGGCACAGCGGTCACTTGTCTATCTTGTCAATATAATATACAATCTTTGATACTAATGTGGTTCATAGGGAAATTCCTTCTGCTGCCATTGGTTCCTCTTGCTACTGGACTGTCCTATTAATAAACTGCAGGTTGATTGGGGTAGCAGGGACAAGAAGGGTTCTTGTGATTGGCTTAACTGTGGCTCTGGCAGGATCTGCGCGTATTTCATAGTGTTTTATCAACTGGGAGGACAGAGAGAGGAAAACATGTTGACATTAGTATGTTATTGTCCTAGTCTGAGAGAATATCAGCTATCCATGTGTTCAATGGAAAGATATATACTGTACATAATAGATAAAAGGAACAAAAACTCATGAATTACACAATAACCTAGAAATATGAACTCTCCTAATTGGGAAATGAATGACAATGTTATATCACAACGTGTCTTGACAGTTGAAACATTTACAGTAAATAGATCATGTAAAAGTCATTGTTTTATCCTATTATTGAACTGTCTCTGAATCAATACAACATATGAGAACACTATACCGGATCTGAAAGGCTGGAGGTTTGAAAGTACAACTCCTTCCAACAATCCACGTTAAGTTAATGATTACATATTCCTTGCCGGCAGACAGATTCATGGCATCACCATGTATCCAGATGGGATGAATAAGACCAAAGGTGAAGGTCTGGTCTGCCATGTTTTCCTTCCAATGCCAAAGCTAACAGAGGAACACCACAACAAGTTGAACCAGATTCTACAAGACTGTTACTACAGACTAGAGCAACACTAACTAACTTACTCAATGTCCTGGTTTTGGGGCTAAACAGTAGGTTAAACTTACTGTAGCTTTAACCTCTCAACCCTCTAGAGTCACTGTCAAATGAAATATGAAAATTGGTGTAGGAAATGTATTATAGACAGAGGATGCTGTATTGACCCCTGACCATTACCAGATGCAGAAAATCTAGCTTCGTAACAAGTGGTCAGCATCCCAAGCCTCTATTACAGTCCTACATAACAACAGAAGAATGCTGTTCAATGAAGGGTAGCTACTGCAGGGGTAGCTGATGCTATAACAGTACTATACAACTACAGAACAGGCCTGGAAGTCTTACCCTTGAGAGGATGAGGTACATCTCCAGCTCGGCCACCCTCCGGCCCAGGCAGGCCCGGACCCCGAAACCGAAGGGCACTGAGCCGAAGGGGTGCTGGTTCTTCTTGTCTTCCCCCCGGCCCCCACGGAGCCAGCGCTCTGGCAGGAAGGCATAGGGCTCCGGGAACACTGTCTGGTCATAGGACACGGCATAGTGACACAGGTGGAACAGGGTCTGGAACAGAGAGATGGAAAGAAAGGAGGAGAGAGAAGTGATGAGGGAGAGGACAGAAGAGAGGAGAACAGTCAAACATAGTCGCTCTCTAACTCTGATAAGTCGTATACTGTATAACTGTTTGGTATGAGCGATATTGACAAACCAAAACTCTACCCTGGATTTGAACTAAATAAAATATTGAATGGTGAAAGTGCATGTATATCTCTGGATAAAACTGAATATACAAGTGTGATCGGATCTCCTCTACATACAGGATGAAAAGAAAAGTAGTTCAGTTCACCAACAGCAACAGCAACCATTTCCAACAGTACAAGATGACAAGAGTAAAACTCACATTTTTGGGGAAGAGGTGGTCTCCCACAACTATCTCATTTTCCACATTGATGCGGGCATTTCCAGGTACTACTGGGTACATCCTGAGGAGGGAGTATACAAGAAAGTCACTAGGAGTGGAGAGTGTAGTGGAGTTTGTTTCGACTGCAGAGTTCATGCTAAAATATAGCGCTATGTGGTACATCTTCGAGAGAGAAAGGGATTGGCTCCATTTGACTAATTAACAAGAAATCAATCATTTAAAAAAAAACTATACATAAGCACATTGGCGTATAATGAATTTAACAACTCATTATAATTCCTTATGAAGACCTCATTATGAATATAATAACTTTAATAACCCCTTATTCATTTAATTAATTAGTGAATTTACTGAAAATGAGCTGAGTGGGGATGACAGATGACTAACAACGTACCGTAGTGTCTCCCTGACAACAGTCTTAAGCCAGGGCATTCTGGCGATGTCATCACTAGTAGGCACCTTGTCCCCCGGGCAGACACTGATCACTTCCTGGTACAGCTTCTCCTGGATCTCTGGCTCCAGGGCCATGTGGTACAGAGACCACGAGATGGTGTTGGATGTCTGGAGCATCCAAAACAATTACAATAGGAATAGGTTGTAAGCTAATAATATCGTACTGATACTGTTATGCTGCTGTTGTAACTGTACATGACGTAGGTAGCTAATGTGGTTATGTTGCAAAAGTTAATTTAACAAATCACAACCTAAAGTGGCTGAAATTAAGAAAAAAATGCCCCCACCAGGCCATCCCCCCTTTCCCACCTGTTTCCACTCTACTGTGAAACAGCTCCTCACTGGTATTTTAAGACACACACACACACACACACACACACACACCCCTCCTCACCGTGTCGACCCCAGCCAGCAGTAGCTCAGTGATGGAGCCCAGTATCTCAGTGACAGACATCTGTTCGCTGACAAGGAGGTGTGTGAGGTACTCTCCCTGCACCGGCTGGCCCAGACGCACCCTCTCCTGGATGTCCTCCATCTTCTGACGCACCTGCTTTTCCGCTGCATGGGGAGAGAGCAGAGGTCAGAGGATATAGCAACCAGCACAAAGACAATATAGATGCTTAGGGTGAGTCTCAAGTCTTTTCTCAATTCCTTGTGTAGCAGATAGGGATCTGTGAAACTCACTCCTCAGCCTGAAGTGTCCCACTTGCTCTGCAGAATAGCTTGCATTTCGGTGGTACAACTGGGTAAGACGCTTCAGGAGGGCAGTTACAGGTGTTTGCAAGTGAGAGGTCCTGTGTTCAAGCCTCATAATGAGCTGAATCAGGAGAAAGTAGGACTGGCTAAGCAAGCAGTGTGACATCCTTTACACTTGCATCCTCTATCCTCGCCTTCTTCTCAAACAAGAGCAAGGAGGGCCTTGGATGTTCTTCTCCCCCCTCACTTCCTTCTGCTGTTCTGAGGAGGAGGCAAGGAGAGGAAGCGAATAATCGAGGAAAGACTTCACCCCTGCTATGGACCTGAGTCATGATGGATGTTATTTTTGCTCATGTAGGATATCTGCCACTAGATGGCGATATACTACAATGTAATATGACTTAGCCTATCATGCACCCTGAGCTCAACCCAACAAGCCAAGGATTGTCAGTGTGAACTTTGCTTATTGGGGCAAGTCTCTAGCCAGGAGCAGTGCACCTGTTTAATTTGCTTAGAGCTGAAACACAGCCATTGAACTTTTGAAACCTCTGCTGAAACTAAAGGAGACAGTATTGTAGGGTATGTGAGGGCACTCACTCCTTTTACATGAGAAATCAAATCAAATGTTATGTCACATGCTTCGTAAACACGGTGTAGATTAACAGTGAAATGCGTACTTACTGGTCCTTTTTCAACAATGCAGAGATAAAGATGAAAAAAAATGTAAATAGTGACACAAGGAATAAATACACAGTGAATAACAATAACGAGTAAAAATGTATTTGGCTATATACAGGGAGTACCAGTACCGAGTCGATGTGCAGGGGTAGCTATGTACATTTAGGTAGGGTTAAACTTACTAGGCAACAGGATAGCCAATAGACAGTAGCAGCAGCGGGTAGCCATTTAATTAGCTATTTAGCAGTCTTGTTTAGCAGTCTTATGGCTTGGGGGTATAATGCTGTTCAGGGTCCTGTTGGTTCCAAAGTCAGTGCACTGGTATCGCTTGCTGTGAGGTAGCATCAAGAACAGTCTATGGCTTGGTTGGCTGGAGTCTTTGACCATTTTTTGGGCATCGCTCTGACACCGCCTGGTATAAAGGTCCTGGATGGCAGGGAGCTTGGCCCCAGTGATGTCACCACCCTCTGTGGCGCCTTACGGTCGGGTGCCTTGCAGTTGCCGTACCAAACGGTGAGGCAGCCAGTCAAGGTGCTCTCAATGGTGCAGCTGTAGAACTTTCTGAGGATCACTACAGCCCTGTCAATGTGGATGGTGGCGTGCTCGCCCCTCCATTGCCTGTAGTCTACGATAAGCTCCTTTGTCTTGCTGACATTGAGGAAGAGGTTGTTGTCCTGGCACCACATTGCCAGGTCTCTGACCTCCTCCCTATAGGCTGTCTCATCGTTGTCAGTGATCAGTCCTACTACCATTGTGTCATCAGAAAACTTGATAATGGTGTTGGAGTCGTGCGCAGCCACGCAGTCGTGGGTGGACAGGGAGTACAGGAGAGGACTAAGCACACACCCCTAAGGGGCCTATTTAAAGGTCTTACTCACATCGGCTACAGAGAGCGAGATCACACAGTCATCTGGAACAGCTCATGCTCTTATGCATGGTTCAGTGTTGCTTACCTTGAAGCGAACATAGAAGGCATGTAGCATTTCTGGTAGGCTCGCGTCGCTGGGCAGCTCGCGGCTGGGTTTCCCTTTGTAATCCGTGATAGTTTGAAAGCCCCGCTACAGGCGTAGTAGAATTCGATCTTAGTCCTGTATTGATGGTTTTCCTGTTAGATGGCTTGTCGGAGGTGTTAGCGGGATTTCTTATAAGCATCCGGATTAGTGTCCCACACCTTGAAAGCGGCAGCTCTAGTCTTTAGGTTAGTGCGGATGTTGCCTGTAATCCATGGCTTCTGGTTGAGGTATGTACGTACGGTCACTGTGGGGATGATGTTGTCGAGGAACTTATTAATGAAGCTGGTGACTGATGTGGTAAACTCCTCAATGTTATTGGATAAATCCCGGAAAATATTCCAGTTTGTGCTAGCAAAACAGTCCTGTAGCTTAGCATCCGCTTCATTGAACCTCTTCCGTATTGAGTGTGTCACTAGTACTTCCTGTTTGAGTTTTTGCTTGTAAGTAGGAACCAGGAGAATAGAGTTATGGTCTGATTTGCCAAAGGGAGAGCGAGGGAGGGTCTTGTGTACGTTTCTATAAAGGTCATCTAGGGTTTTGTCACCTATAGTTGCACAGGTGACATGCTGGTAAAAATGACGTAAAGCAGATTTTAGTTTCCCTGCATTAAATTCACTGGCCACGAGAAACAATGCCTCTGAATGTGCATTTTCTTGTTTGCTTATGGCCATTTACAGCTCGTTGAGAGCGGTCTTAGTACCAACATCGGAAAGTGTGCAATGTGTATGTTGTTGCTAATGATGTAACATAACATCAACAACATTAACACATTGTACCATTTGCATGTTTCACATGCGAAACGAGTGAGTGCCCTCCAAATATACCCTTCATCCCGCCCCTCACTTGCATGCATGTAGTAGAGGTTACTTAAGTTCATGGCTATGTGATGATGTGTTACGTTGTGAAGTTTTACTGTGTACCTTTTTTAACTATTTTCTATAGGTGATGAAGCATGTGATGCAAAACTAATTTCTGCGCAAATGTGAAACATAGCATGATTCATTCTGGAAATCAAGGCTTCTGGATCACTCACCAACTTTGAAGAGGTGATCCCAGACAGCCACAAAATGTTTCCAGAAGGGGAGGTAGGGCCAGGTGGACTTGGGGAAGAGAACGATGATGGGGGAGAGGCGAAACATCTCTCCTACTGAAACAATGAACTTCTGGGTCTCTTCAGGAACCTCCTCATTCAGACAGCCCATACGGGTCTCAAACAGCACAGAACAGATCCCTGAGGACAGAGACAAACAACGGTAGCAGTTTATTTAATTGTATATAGATTAGATAGATCTATACTTTATTGATATCCAAATGCATCAAATTCAATGCCGTTAGAGAAATTAGCAGGTATTTACTTAGAAAGTGCATGGTAAAAGGGTAATTACACAATTATAACCTATGAATTACTTGTTTGTTTCTTTAGGACCAGATCATGAGTATGATGACATTATGTGAGGTTAAAGGGTACATTACAGCATCAGGATGGCAGTTTACAGAGTGTATGACGGTGATGATGTCACATCATACAATCGCAATATGAGAGCAAAGACCATAGTATGTATCGATAACAGGGGTGTCAAACTCATTCCATGGAGGGCCTAGTGTCTCTGGGTTTTTCTTTCAATTAAATTCCTAGACAACCATGTGAGGGGAGTTCTTCACTAATTCATTACCTTAATTCATCAATCAAGTACAAGGGAGGAGAAAAAACCCACAGACACAGTCCTCCGTGGAATGAGTTTGACTCGTGATCTAGAACATCCAGATAAACATTTTTCATCTCTGCTGCCCTTGACCAAATGAATACACTGTCCTTCAAAATTATAATAAGAACTGCCTACCTAACAAGGTAGTCAAACGATCAGCTACTCAGTATCTCCTCAACTTCCAAGGCTAAAGATCACTATGCAATTACTTCAAGGTCATCACTTTCTAACAGATATAGCCGTCCACAACCCTCACAATGCACCTTGTCCTTTCACATTCACACCTTTCTCCCAATTCACAGAAAACAGATACCAAAGACACAGAAACACTTGCACCTGTGCCAGAACGTAGAGTCAAAATGACATAATTATAAGATCATGATGAGGACAGCTTTTTAATACTTCATGAAGCAGATATCAGTTCCTCGATTGTTCTAAGATTTTCCTTTTTAATGACTAGACCAGGGGTATTCAAATCTTACCCTACGAGGTCTGGACTACTTCTGGTTTTCTGTTCAACCGTATAATTAATTGCACCCACTTGGTGTCCCAGGTCCCTGATTAGAACAGAATAATTTTAAAAAGCAGTGGAACTGGCTTAGAGGTCCAGATTTGAAACTGATGGGGACTAGAAAATTATTACAGACAGTCATTTCCTCTGTTAACCTTCAAAGGCGAACTTGTAGAGTTCTCCAGCCAGGTCGTTCACCATGACTCCTTCTCCCTTGGTCTCCCTGAGCCATGCCACCTTGTCTATGAAGTCTGTGACAACGTCATTGATGGCGTTGGTGTAGGCTGAGACATGCTTGGGCTTCAGCATCCGCGGGTTCAGGATACTCCTGATCCGCTGCCACTGAGCACCCATCCTGTAGTATAGACACAAACAGAATCATGCTTTAACATGGAGAAGAGATGTACTGTATAGTACTTTGAAACAAAGAAGAACTGTTTCAGAGAGAACATGCAAAACACCCATAGGTAGGCAAACCCTCATGTGTGCTGTTTTCCATTGTAACTGAGCTCCATTTACATTTCATCTAACATTTCTACCTTAGACAACTTGTTATGTACAGAGGTAGGATCTTCATTTGATCAATCTTTTGTTGCCTAGAATTTTCCCCACCACAGGAAATGCAGATTTGTGATTTAGATAAATTCACTGAAAACCAACACTTTATGCCACTTTACCTGTAATTTCAACTTGTTGTGCCAACTTGTGACAGAGTGATGTACCACTGACATATTGTTGTGTGCAAAAAGTGACACAATCGATTTGAGCTGGATGTGTCAATGGGTTTGTACATGCATAATCTATGACCAGAATAACTATTTTACCTCATTTAGCCACAAAATCCCTAGTTTGAAAGCAACTGTTTTTCTGAAAGCAGTGCTGCGCCATTTTCCTAAAATGTGGTCCCACGTGGGCCAGCCCCTAGCGATTTGAGTTCTAGCCAATGAGCCTTAGCCCTTCGCCATTTGAGTGACAACTAGCAAGATGCACACACAGCAGAGCGGGAGAGAGAGCAATGACATGGTGCGCATATCTGCACATATGTGACGTAATACGCTGTTTTTCGGGGACCACTTTTGGCTTGTGAGCGCTACTTTCAGAACTACTGACTAAAAAGTATTCAAAAGTACCAGAAAATCTCTTTAACCTATCCCCCAGATGGAACACAATCCTTTGCTAGTACAACACTGGTTCAAGCACGACATGATGGATCATGCTGAGGTTTTATGTCCTAGGTTTTGTGTTTCATGTACAGTCTGGCTCATCTAGGCTCTGTACGCAGCCCATGGTTCAAGTGTTTGTGCTTGTCAAATTCTTGCGCATTGTCTTGTGCATGTTCCTACTACTACACTGATATTTCACTGTGGTGTTGGGACAAGCAACACAGGAATAACTACATACCAGTGGAGTGACATTCATACTCCACAAGACTTGCAACCAGAAGACTCTTCCCAGTCCCTATAACCAAAACAAATTCAAGGCAACGCACAGTAATGTATAGAGCCATGATAACATTAAACTCCTTGCAATCTCAAATCACTCAAGCAAGCAGCCAAAGCAGCAACATTTGCTTTAAAAAACAAGTAAAACAGCACATCACAGCACAACGCCTCTGACCTAAATAGCTTGTAGCATCTCCCTCCTGACAATATCTGGTATTTGGGCTGAAGTTCAAGATAAGGTGTGCCCTTGGCATTAGGATATTAGGGCCTGTTCAGAGAAAGTAATTGTAAGCAAAGCCTCAGTAGAGTAAGGATTTCAGTCATGCTCCGTATGATATGATAGTCTGCTCAGCTCACTGACTAGCTGATGTCTTGAGAATCTCTCAGGTTGTTTAAAGAACATTGGTGCAGTGACATTAGGATTTCAGGGCCTGCCTCAGTAGATCAAAGTATTATTGATGTATGGAATGTTAGGCTTAAGGGTATGAAGTGTGTATTCTTATTTTAAATGTAGGTAAGTAGTTCTGTCCTTGAGTTGTTACCTACAGTGCATTTGGAAAGTATTCAGACTCCTTGACTCTTTCCACATTTTGTTACGATACAGCCTTATTCTAAAATGTTTGAAAGTTTTTTTCCAGTGGGTCAAAAGTTTACATACACTCAATTAGTATTTGTTAGCATTGCCTTTAAATTTTTTAACTTGGGTCAAACGCTTCAGGTAGCCTTCTACAAGCTTCCGACAATACGTTGGGTGAATTTTGGCCCATTCCTCCTGACAGAGCTGGTGTAACTGAGTCAGGTTTGTAGGCCTCCTTGCTCGCACACGCTTTTTCAGTTCTTCCCACAAATTGTCTATGGGATTGAGGTCAAGGCTTTGTGATGGCCACTCCAATACCTTGACTTTGTTGTCCTTAAGCCATTTTGCCACAACTTTGGAAGTATGCTTGGGGTCAATGTCCATTTGGAAGACCCATTTGCGACCAAACTTTAACTTCCTGACTGATGTCTTGAGATGTTGCTTCAATATATCCACATAATTTCCCTTCCTCATGATACCATCTATTTTGTGAAGTGCACCAGTCCGTCCTGCAGCAAAGCACCCCCACAACATGATGCTGCCACCCCCGCGCTTCACGGTTGGGATGGTGTTCTTCGGCTTGCAAGCATCCCCCTTTTTCCTCCAAACATAATGATGGTCATTATGGCCAAACAGTTCTATTTTTTGTTTCATCAGACCAGAGGACATTTCTCCAAAAAGTATGATCTTTGTCCCCATGTGCAGTTGCAAACCGTAGTCTGGCTTTTTATTGGTGGTTTTGGAGCAGTGGCTTCTTCCTTGCTGAGCGGCCTTTCAGGTTATGTCGATATAGGACTCGTTTTACTGTGGATATGGATACTTTTGTACCTGTTTCCTCCAGCATCTTCACAAGGACCTTTGCAGTTGTTCTGGGATTGATTTGCTTTTCGCACCAAAGTACGTTCATCTCTAGGAGACAGAACGCGTCTCCTTCCTGAGCGGTATGACGGCTGCGTGGTCCCATGGTGTTTATACTCGCGTACTATTGTTTGTACAGATGAACGTGGTACCTTCAGGCATTTGGAAATTGCTCCCAAGGATGAACCAGACTTGTGAAGGTCTACAATTGTTTTTCTGAGGTCTTGGCTGATTTCTTTTGATTTTCCTATGATGTCAAGCAAAGAGGCACTGAGTTTGAAGGTAGACCTTGAAATACATCCACAGGTACACCTCAAATTGACTCAAATTATGTCAATTAGCCTATCAGAAGCTTCTATAGCCATGACATCATTTTCTGAAATTTTCCAAGTTGTTTAACTTCATATGGCTGCAATCCCGCTAACGGGATCGATATGACAACAGCCATTGAAAGTGCAGGGCGCCAAATTCAAAGAGCAGAAATCTCATAATTAAAATTCCTCAGACATACATGTGTTTTATACCATTTTAAAGGTAATCTTGTTGTTAATCCCACCAAAGTGTCTGATTTCAAATATGCTTTTCAGCAAAAGCACTACAAACGATTATGTTAGGTCACACCAAACCACAATAAGCACAGCCATTTTTCCAGCGAAAGATAGCTTTTACAAAAAGCAGAAATATAGCTAATATTAATCACTAACCTTTGATGATCTTCATCAGATGACACTCATAGGACTTCATGTTACACAATACATGCATGTTTTGTTTGATAAAGTTCATATTTATATAAAAACAATCTGAGTTTACATTGGCGCGTTACATTCACTAGTTCCAAAAACATCCAGTGATAGTGCATAGAAAACATCGTTTCAACAGAAATACTCATCATAAATGTAGATGATAATACAAGTTATACAGATGGAATTATAGATATACCTCTCCTTAATGCAACCGCTGTGTCAGATTTCAAAAAAACTTTACGGAAAAAGCAAACGATGCTATAATCTGAGACGGAGCTCAGAACATTAGTAAAATTAGCTGCCATGTTGGAGTCAACAGAAACCAGAAAATACATGATAAATGTTTCCTTACCTTTGATGATATTCATCAGAATGCATTCCCAGGAATCCCAGGTCCACAATAAATGCTTGATTTGTTCGATAATGTCCGTTATTTATGTCCAATTAGCTACTTTGGTTAGCGCGTTTGGTAAACAATTCCAAAGTCACAAAGCGCGTCCACTATAACGTGACGAAATGTCCAAAAGTTCCGTAACAGTCAGTAGAAACATGTCAAACGATGTATTGAATCAATCTTTCGAATGTTGTTAACATACATCTTGAATAACGTTCCAACCGGAAAATGACATTGACTTCAGTTGAGCGATGGAACGGAGCTGCCTATCACGTGATTGCTCCCAAGTTGTTCAATGCGTGGTCAGCTCATGGCAGTGGTGACTCATTCCTGTCTCCTTCAGCCCCCCTTCACATTAGAGTCATCAGACAAAGTTCTATTGACTGTTGACATCTAGTGGAAGCCGTAGGAAGTGAAAACTCATCCATATCTCGCTGTAATTTCAATGAGAGCTTGGTTGAAAATCTGCCACCCTCAGAAAAATCCAAACAGGAAGTGGAACTTCTCAGGTTTTTGCCTGCCATATGAGTTCTGTTATACTCACAGACATACTCACAGACATAATTCAAACAGTTTTAGAAACTTCAGAGTGTTTTCTATCCAATACAATAATAATATGCAAAGATTAGCAACTATGACTGAGGAGCAGGCCGTTTACTCTGGGCACCTCTGTGCACCTTTCATCCAAGCTACTCAATACTGCCCCTGCAGCCATAAGAAGTTAAAGGCACAGTCAACTTAGTGTATGTAAACTTCTGACCCACTGGAATTGTGATACAGTGAATTATAAATTAAATAATCTGTCTGTAAACAATTGTTGGAAAAATTACTTGTGTCATGCACAAAGTAGATGTCCTAACCGACTTGCCAAAACTATAGTTTGTTAACAAGAAATTTGTGGAGTGGTTGAAAAACGAGTTCTAATGACTCAAGCCTAAGTGTATATAAACTTCCGACTTCACTGTAAATGTAGGAAAGCATGTATAAAAAAAGATGTAGTTCTGTCCTTGTCCTTGTCTATTAATGTTATGTATTATGTCATGTTTTATGTTTTGTTTGGACCCCAGGAAGAGTAGCTGAAGCTTTATGGGATCATAATAAAATACTAAATACTAAATAATCCTGGCTGTGCAATGACAGTAGCCTGATCATAGATTGTACTGTATAGCCAGCACCTACACTCTTAAAACAAATAGTTCCAAAATGGTTCTTCTGCAGTCCCCATGGGAGAACCCTTTTTGGTTCCTGGTAGAACCTCTGTGGAAAGGGTTCTACATGGTACCCAAAAGGTTTCTACCTGAAACCAAAAGCTTTCTACATGGAACCAAAAAGGGTTATTCAAAGGATTCTCCTATTGGGACAGCCAAATAACTTTTTGGTTCTAGATAGCACCTTTTTTTCTATGAGTGTATGGCCCTTGTCATGACCATAGGAGTTGGCACGGCCGCACAAACAGATCTGGGATCAGACTACAATGAAAGGGCCTGAGACTGGGTTTCCACTGTCTACTCACTCTGTGAGGGGCCCATAGGCGTGGTTCCTCAGCTCGCGGTAACTCCTCCAGTGGGGCATGTCCATGCGGGTGGGATGGCGGCCCTCCTGTCTCAACACCTGCTCAATCAGCTCAGCACTGGCCACGTTCACTATCACCAAGGGCCCATACTTTGACTTCCACAGAGGGCCATAAATCTTGCTGTGTTCAATCTGGGGGAGAGGGGAGAAGAGCATAATTGCAGCGTGAGGCCACAGTAAATGCAAAACAATTTATGGAATGGTTTTGATAAATTAGTGCATGCATGGCACATCTGGCTCTTCTGGAAAGTACAGCAAGACATAATAGTCCAAGATGTGAAGATAATAGGTTGAAAAAGGTATAACTGGCAAGGCTAAATAAGTTCAGGAGTAAAAATGTGCTTAACAAGTCACATAATAAGTTGACTGTGTTTAACATGATTTTTTGAATGACTACCTTATGACTAACTTAAATTTAAAAAAGCAGACATTGAATATCCCTTTGAGCATGGTGAAGTTATTAATTACACTTTGGATGGTGCATCAATACACCCAGTCACTAGAAAGATAATGGCGTCCTTCCTAACTCAGTTGCCGGAGATGAAGGAAACCGCTTAGGATTTTCACAATGAGGCCAATGGGGACTTTAAAACAATTACAGAGTTTAATGGCTGTGATAGGAGAAAACTGAGGATGTATCCACAACATTGTAGTTACTCCACAATACTAACCTAAATGACAGAGTGAAAAGAAGGAAGCCTGCAACAAGGCACAAAAGTAAAACTGCAAAGAATGTAGCAAAGAAATTTGCTTAATGTCCAGAATACAAAGCTGTTTGTTTGGGGCAAATCCAACACAACACATCACTGAGTACCACTCTTTGTATTTTAAATCATGGTGATGGCTGCATCATGTTATGAGTAGGCTTGTCATCGGCAAGGACTATTACGTTTTTTTAGGATAAAAATAAATGGAATAGAGCGAAGCACAGGCTAAATCCTTAAGGAAAACTTGGTTCAGTCTGCTTTCCAATAGACACTGGGAGACAAATTCACTTTTCAGCAGGACAATAACCTAAAACACAAGGCCAAATATACACTGGAGTTGCTTACCAAGACAACATTGAAAGTGGCATAGTTACAGTTGAAAATGGCAAGACTTTAAAATGGCTGTCTAGCAATGATCAATAACCAATTTAAAAGAGCTTGAAGAATATTTTTTATTGACCCAGGGGTGTGAATACTTATGTAAATTAGATATTTATGTATTTCATTTCCATTAAATTTGCAAATATGTATTTAAAAAAAAAAAAAATCTCCCTTATGGGGTATTGTGTGTAGATGGCCTTAATTTAATCCTTAATCTAATTTAATCCTTAATCTTCAAGCATGTCAAATTGATATATACATGTGAAATCTCATGAAATATTGCAATTAAGGATCTTCAGAAATCAGTGATTTGGATAACATTTTGGGCATATTCTTAGAACAATTTTGTGAATAATTTAACATCTTTATACAGTATATCTGGCACATCCGGCTTATTTGGCTGTCTATTCTATATCACCGTGAACATTTATGATTTTATTGGGCATTATACAATTATATTTCATACAGGTATGGTTATGGAAAATTTATCCAATAAGACTCCATTAAATTGTTTGGCGGCCATATTAGAAAAAGGCTTCTCAGGGATTAATGCATGAATCCTGTGGTGGCCCTGTATCTACAAATCTTTTTAAAACCCTATTCTAGCTGTGCTGGTGCAATTTGGTGCTTCTATCACCAAAGTTACAATCCATAAACGTAGCTCTCCCACTACATGGAATTCTATGGCTAAACTTCCAATATTCTATTGTCAAATTACTGCACAATATGGGCTATTTTTAAACAATAGTTGTAGCTGGTGCTTTCAAAGTTGTTTTTATTATATATCATTCGAAAGGGATTTCATGAACGTTCAGAACCACTTGTCAAACAAAGTGTAAAATGTATCAGGGTTTCTTTTTTAAAGCAATTTATACGGGTACATCTGATATGTACCCGAGAGGTCAAAGGTCAAAGTCTATTGACCTGAACATTGCGAAAATATGCCTAATGGATAGCTGTGAATCTAAGATTTCCAATTATATATGATTCAACTGTATACATGACAAATAACTTGTTGTATACTGACGTTGTTTGCCAATGGATAAAATACCTATTGGAAAATGTTATGGGATGGAGGGAGGAAGGGATGAAAGCTGCCATTGCTACACTGCTATCACACATTTTCTAACTCTATGGACAAAGAGCTTCAAGAAAATCACTATGAAACATCGTCACACCACCCCAAATCAACCTGACCGAAACCCTGGCACATGGACAAGGAGATTAGACATAATAATACGCAACCAGTGTGGTATAACACTAGCAGCTAGGTTTCGCAATGCACTGTAATAACACTGTACAGCACTTACTTGCATTTGATGTGTTGTCTGAAAATACCCTTTCCCGAAAAGCCAATATAAAGATCTCAGAAAGCTAGGCCCATCCAAATCATCCATAGTTTTCTGCTTATTGTTGTCTCCCACGATAGTGGTAGTGGTCGAGGCATCGCGCCGCCTGTCACTAATGTAGGTTAACGTCGGTGTCACTCTTTTAATCCCGTTACTATTCTCCTGTGTACAAACACGCAGTCCGATCTGTAATAAAGATCTGCTAAACATGTTGACGCATCAATTGTCCTTCCGACTGCTGGAAAGTGTAGCCTGTTATTCTTATCCGTACGACTGAGCTCTCTCCTGCCTATTATAATGGCCACTTGTTTTTATCTACTGAGTGAGAGCGCAGCCAGCCATCCAACTGCCACTGTTGTCCTAGTTTTTCAGAACGCTAGTGAACTTTGATACCGTTTATTGTCGGCTATCCATGTGAACTCCCCTTTACCGCCAGAGGAAACCTTTCCCTACAATCCAAGGTTACAGTCAGTGGCTAGAGCTCTATAAATCATCAAAGGGGCTTTAGTTTTTTTTAGATACCCCTACCAGAGGCAGAACAAAGCATAATAATGTTTTTTCACATCTCTAATATCTCCCATTTATGAAATGGATGATTGTGAAAAAATATTTAACTGCAAAAGTGGTTAAATTGATAGATACTGTGACACCTCACACCCTCCAACCGTGAGACACAAAGAGACACATAAACTCATATAACCCAATATCAGAAGCTCTGATATTTCTAACATTTGTAATACAAGTAGTCAATACACAAACAAACAGCGTTAGAGTATCTTAATGCATCTTGAAAATTGTCACGACTTCCACCAAGTCGGCCCCTCTACTTGTTCGGGTGGTGTTCGGCGGTCGACGTCACCGGCTTTCTAGTCACCACCGATCCATGTTTCATTTTCGTTTTGTTTTGTCTGTATTACACACACCTGGTTTCAATTCCCATATCATGTTCCTTATTTAACCCTCTGGCATACCTTTCTTTTCTGTCCGTGATTGTTGGTGTCTTAGTGGTTGTTGTAGGTGTTAGTTTGTATGTATTTTCCTTACTTGTTTGTTTTATTGAGTAAACTCAGTTGTTTTGCTCTAACCTGTGTCCTGCGCCTGACTCCGCTACATCTCTGCACCCAATCGCTGACAGAATCACGGACCTTTCAAATGGAGTCAGCAGGTGCAGCCAGCCCTTCTCTCCCAGTAGAGGAGCGCGTCCAGCAGCACGCGACCATGTTACAAAGTCTCGGGACAGCCATGGATCGCGTGCTGCAAACAATGGACAGATGGGAGAGAGGAGGCTTTCCTGTAAATCCTACATCATCACCTCCGCCCGCACCTCAACCTACACCGATGTCCACCCCTCCGTCGTCAGGACCCAGTGTGATTCGGCTCTTGCTCCCGGGAGCGTATGACGGAGCAGCTGCCAGGTGCCAGGGGTTCCTACTCCAGCTGGAGCTCTACCTGGCAGCTGTTCAGCCGGCCCCTTCGGGACGCGAGAGAGTGAGCGCCCTCATCTCCTGCCTGACTGGAAAAGCCCTGGAGTGGGCCAACGCCATCTGGGGAAGGGAAGGCCCGACTCTGGATGACTACGAGGACTTCTCCCGCCGCTTCCGGGCAGTTTTTGATCATCCACATGAAGGGAGAGCCGCGGGAGAGCGATTGTTCCATCTGAGACAGGGGATGAGGAGCGCTCAGGAGTTCGCACTGGACTGCTGGTGCGGGATGGAATGAGCGGGCCCTGATCGACCACTACAGGTGTAGTTTACGAGAGGACGTTCGTAGGGAGCTAGCCTGCAGGGACACCACTCTCAACCTGGACCAGCAGGTGGACTTGTCTATCCGGCTGGATAACCTGTTGGCCTCCCGCGGACGTCTGGATCAGGATCCGTCCGTTCCATTTCCCAGCACCTTGGATCCAACACCGATGGAGTTGGGAGGGGCTGCTATGAGGGGGGACCATTCCCTGCACCAGCTGTGGCAGCAGAGGGCACACTGCTGGTCGGTGCTGGGGTGGTTCTCCAGGAAGTCGAGGTAGCAGGCGGAGCACTGGTGGGTCATCCCAGGTGAGTAGGCACACAAGTCACCCAGAGCCCTCTGTTGCACACATGTGGTTACCTATAGAATTTCCTGAGTTTTCCCCCCATTCCCAGCATAAGGCGCTAGTAGATTCAGGCGCAGCTGGGAACTTTATTGACCGCTCCTTGGCACATAGATTAGGGATCCCTATTGTTCCTGTTGATGTTCCCTTCCCTGTACATGCCTTAGATAGTCGTCCTTTGGGGTCGGGGCTAATTAGGGAGGTCACAGCTCCCATTACTATGATAACGCAGGGGGGTCACGAGGAGAGAATTAGTCTCTTCTTGATCGACTCTCCTGCGTTTCCTGTTGTGTTGGGCCTTCCCTGGTTGGCCTCTCATGATCCTATTATTTCGTGGCAACAGAGGGCTCTCAAGGGATGGTCCTGTCAGTGTTCAGGGAGGTGTGTAGGTGTTTCCTTAGGTGCCACTACGGTGGAAAGTCCAAACCAGGTTTCCACCATGCACATTCCCCCCGAATATGCCGATTTGGCACTCGCCTTCTGTAAAAAGAAGGCGACTCAATTACCACCCCATCGACAGGGGGATTGTGCGATAAATCTCCAAGTAGGCGCTGCACTTCCCAGGAGTCACGTGTATCCTCTGTCACAGGAGGGGACGGCAGCTATGGAAACATATGTCGCCGAATCTCTGGGACAGGGATACATTCGGCCTTCCACTTCACCTGTCTCCTCGAGTTTCTTTTTGTGAAGAAGAAGGATGGAGGTTTACGCCCGTGTATTGACTATCGAGGTTTAAATCAGATTACGGTAAAATACAGTTACCCGCTACCTCTCATCGCCAGTATGACAGAGTCATTGCACGGGGCGCGCTCCTTCACAAAATTGGACCTCAGGAGCGCTTACAACCTGGTGCGTATCCGGGGAGGGGATGAGTGGAAGACAGCATTTAGTACCACTTCTGGGCACTATGAGTACCTCGTCATGCTGTATGGGTTAATGAATGCTCCATCTGTCTTCCAATCCTTTGTGGATGAGATTTTCAGGGACCTGCACGGGCAGGGTGTAGTGATGTATATAGATTACATTTTAATATACTCCACTACCCGCGCCGAGCATGTGTCCCTTGTGCGCAGGGTGCTTGGTCGACTGTTGGGGCATGGCCTATACGTCAAGGCGGAGAAATGTCTGTTCTTCCAACAGTCCGTCTCCTTCCTAGGGTACCGCTTTTCCGCGTCAGGGGTGGAGATGGAAAATGACCGCATTTCAGCCATGAGTAATTGGCCGACTCCAACCACGGTAAAGGAGGTGCAGCGGTTCTTAGGGTTTGCCAACTACTACCGGAGGTTTATCCGGGGCTTTGGTCAGGTAGCGGCTCCCATTACCTCCTTGCTGAAGGGGGGACCGGTGCGACTGCAGTGGTCAGCTGGGGCGGACAGGGCTTTTGATCACCTGAAGGCTCTGTTTACCTCGACTCCCGTACTGGCTCATCCTGATCCCTCTTTGGCATTCATAGTAGAGGTGGACGCGTCTGAGGCTGCGATAGGAGCTATGCTGTCTCAGCGCTCGGGTACGCCACCGAAGCTCCGCCCCTGTGCTTTCTTTTCGAAGAAGCTCAGCCCGGCGGAGCGAAACTATGATGTGGGGGACCGGGAGCTGTTGGCTGTTAAGGCTCTGAAGTCATGGAGGCATTGGCTTGAGGGGGCTAAACACCCTTTCCTCATTTGGACTGACCACCGCAATCTGGAGTACATCCGGTGCGGCGAGGAGAATGAACCCTCGCCAGGCAAGGTGGGCCATGTTTTTCACCCGCTTTATTTTCACCCTATCCTACAAACCAGGTTCCCAGAACATTAAGGCAGACGCACTGTCCCGGCTGTATGATACAGAGGAGCGGTCCACGGATCCCACTCCCATAATTCCAGCTTCTCGCCTGGTGGTATGGGAGGTGGACGCGGACATCGAGCAGGCGTCACGTGCAGAGCCCACTCCCCCTGAGTGTCCAGCTGGGCGTCTGTACGTTCCGTTTGATGTCCGCGATCGTTTGATCTGTTGGGCTCACACGTCACCCTCCTCTGGTCATCCTGGCATCGGTCGGACAGTGCGCTGCCTTGCTGGGAAGTACTGGTGGCCCACTTTAGCTAAGGACGTGAGGGTTTATGTTTCCTCCTGTTCGGTATGTGCACAGTGCAAGGCACCTAGACATCTGCCCAGAGGGAAATTACAACCCCTTCTCGTTCCACAACGACCGTGGTCACACCTATCGGTGGATTTCGTGACGGATCTTCCCCCGTCGCAGGGCAACACCACGATCCTGTACGTTGTGGATCGGTTTTCTAAGTCCTGCCGTCTCCTTCCTTTGCCCGGTCTCCCTACGGCTCTACAGACTGCGGAGGCCCTGTTCACCCACGTATTCCGGCACTACGGGGTGCCTGAGGGTATAGTTTCTGATCTGGGTCCCCAATTCACGTCTAGAGTCTGGAGGGCGTTTATGGAACGCCTGGGGGTCTCGGTCAGCCTTACCTGTGGTTTCCACACCGAGAGTAACGGGCAGGTGGAGAGAGTCAACCAGGATGTGGGTAGGTTTCTGCGGTCCTATTGCCAGGACCGGCCGGGGGAGTGGGCGGTTTACATCCCCTGGGCGGAGATGGCTCAAAACTCCCTCCGCCACTCCTCTACCAACCTATCACCGTTTCCGTGTGTGCTGGGTTATCAGCCGGTCCTGGCACCATGGCATCAGAGCCAGATCGAGGCTCCTGCGGTGGATGAATGGTTTCGGCAATCGGAGGAGACATGGAACGCTGCCCATGTGCGGCTACAACGGGCCGTCAGGAGGCAAAAGGCGAGTGCCGACCGCCACCGCAGTGATCGCGTCTGGCTCTCGGCCCGAAACCTGCCCCTTCACCTGCCCTGCCGGAAGCTGGGTCCGCGGTTTGTGGGGCCATTTAAAGTCCTGAGGAGACTGAACGAGGTTTGTTATAGGTTACAACTCCCCCCTGATTATCGTATTAACCCCTCGTTCCATGTGTCTCTCCTCAGGCCGGTGGTGGCTGGTCCGCTCCAGCAGTCTGAGGTGCGGGAGGTTCCTCCGCCCCCTCTGGACATCGAGGGGGTCCCGGCGTATACCGTACGAGCCATCATGGACTCAAGGCGTCGGGCGAGGGGCCTTCAGTACCTCATGGAGTGGGAGGGGTACGGCCCGGAGGAGAGATGCTGGGTACCGTTGGAGGACATCCTAGATCCTTCATTGCTACAGGAGTTTCACCATCTCCACCCGGATCGCCCTGCGTCCCGTCCTCCGGGTCGTCCCCGAGGCCGGTGTTGGCACGCTGCTGGAGCCGCGCATCAAGAGGGGGGTACTGTCACGACTTCCGCCGAAGTCGGCCCCTCTCCTTGTTCGGGTGGTGTTCGGCGGTCGACGTCACCGGCTTTCTAGTCACCACCGATCCATGTTTCATTTTCGTTTTGTTTTGTCTGTATTACACACACCTGGTTTCAATTCCCATATCATGTTCCTTATTTAACCCTCTGGCATACCTTTCTGTTCTGTCCGTGATTGTTGGTGTCTTAGTGGTTGTTGTAGGTGTTAGTTTGTATGTATTTTCCTTATTGGAATATTGCTTGTTTGTTTTATTGAGTAAACTCAGTTGTTTTGCTCTAACCTGTGTCCTGCGCCTGACTCCGCTACATCTCTGCACCCAATCGCTGACAGAAATATAGACCTGTAAACACAGAGATACAATAGGTTGAAATATCTACCATGAACAGGCTATTGTTGTAAGAATGTGCAAAAATGTCCAATTAAGCATTTAAAAAACACTCACCCATCTACTCACAATACCCTATAAGTTGGGGAAAAAATTTGGTTATACATTTTTGCAAATTTTACGAAAATGAAATACAGCAATATCTCATTTACATAAGTATTCACACCCCTGAGTCAATACATGTGTCACGGGTTCCTCTGGAACTTTCATTACGCACACCTGTCCCCTAGTCCCACTGATTAGTACTTGTATAAGTGTGCCCTTTGTTCACCATGGTGCTGTCAATTATTGTCCGTTTGTGCGTGTGAGTACCTGTGATGTGTGTTTTGGGCATTCGTGCCCTTGTGGATTGCGCAGATGATTACGTGTCTCGTCCCATGCGTTAATCATTGTGCGTGTGTTTATTCATTCGAGGTACTCCTCGTTCTTTTGTTTGGGTTTCAACCCTGTGTTTTTGTTATGTTTGCTTGGTCTTCGTCCCCGTGTCTTTACACGGTACGCTGTAATTTGTGTACAATTCTTTTAAACGATTACGCATTCCTGCGCCTGTCTCCCGAATAATTTATACCAGCGTGACAACATGTTTTAATCACCTTTGGCAGCAATTACAGATGTGAGTTTTCCGGGTAAATCTCTAAGAGTTTTGCACACCTGGATTCTACAACATTTGCACATTGTTCTTAAAAATTCTTCTAGCTCTTTCAAGTTGGTTGTTGATAATTGTTCAACAGCCATTTTCAAGTCTTGGCATACAGTTGAAGTTGGAAGTTTACATACACCTTAGCCAAATGCATTTAAGCTCAGTTTTTCACAATTCCTGACATTTAATCAAAGTAAAAATTCCCGGTCTTATGTCAGTTAGGATCACCACTTTATTTTAAGAATGTGAAATGTCATAATAATAGTCGAGAAAATACTTTATTTCAGCTTTTACAGTTGAAGTCGGAAGGTTACAGACACTTAGCTTGGAGTCATTAAAACTCGTTTTTCAACCACTCCACAAATCTCTTGTTAACAAACTATAGTTTAGGCAAGTCGGTTAGGACATCTTCTTTGTGCATGACACAAGTAATTATTCCAACAATTGTTTACCGACAGATTATTTCACTTAGAATTCACTGTATCAGGCCTCCCGGGTGGCGCAGTGGTCTAGGGCACTGCATCGCAGTGCTAGCTGCGCCACCAGAGTCTCTGGGTTCGCGCCCAGGCTCTGTCGCAGCCGTCCGCGACCGGGAGGTCCGTGGGGCAACACACAATTGGCCTAGCGTCGTCCGGGTTAGGGAGGGTTTGGCCGGTAGGGATATCCTTGTCTCATCGCGCTCCAGCGACTCCTGTGGCGGGCCGGGCGCAGTACGCGCTAACCAAGGGGGCCAGGTGCACGGTGTTTCCTCCGACACATTGGTGCGGCTGGCTTCCGGGTTGGAGGCGCGCTGTGTTAAGAAGCAGTGCGGCTTGGTTGGGTTGTGCTTTGGAGGACGCATAGCTTTCGACCTTCGTATCTCCCGAGCCCGTACGGGAGTTGTAGCGATGAGACAAGATAGTAATTACTAGCGGTTGGATACCACGAAAAATTGGGGCGAAAAGGGGATAAAATAAAAATTTACATTTAAAAAAAGAATTCACTGTATCACAATTCCAGTGGGTCAGAAGATTACATACACTAAGTTGACTGTGCCTTTAAACAACTTGGAAAATTCCAGAAAATGATGTCATGGCTGTAGAAGCTTCTGATAGGCTAATTGACATCATTTCAGTCAATTGGAGGTGTACCTGTGGATGTATTTCAAGGCCTAACCTCAAACTCAGTGCCTTTTTGCTTGACATCATGGGAAAATCAAAAGAAATCAGCCAAGACCTCAGAAAACAAATTGGAGACCTCCACAAGTCTGGTTCATCCTTGGGAGCAATTTCCAAATGCCTGAAGGTACCTCGTTCATCTGTACAAACAATAGTACGCAAGTATAAACACCATTGGACCACGCAGTCGTCATACCGCTCAGGAAGGAGACGCGTTCTGTCTCCTAGAGATGAACGTACTTTGGTACGAAAAGTGCAAATCAACCCCAGAACAGCAGCAAAGGACCTTGTGAAGATGCTGGAGGAAACAGGTACAAAAGTATCTTTATCCACAGTAAAACGAGTCCTATATCGACATAACCTGAAACGCCGCACAGCAAGGAAGAAGCCACTGCTCCAAAACCGCCATTAAAAAGCCAGACTACGGTTTGCAAATGCACATGGGGACAAAGATCATACTTTTTGGAGAACTTTCCTCTGGTCTGATGAAACAAAAATAGAACTGTTTGGCCATAACAACCATCGTTATGTTTGGAGGAAAAAGGGGGTGGCTTCCCCCACCATCCCAACCATGAAGCACAGGGGTAGCAGCATCATCTTGTGGGGGTGCTTTGCTGCAGGAGGGACTGGTGCACTACACAAAATAGATGGCATCATGGGGAAGGAAAATTACGTGGATATATTGAAGCAACATCTCAAGACATCAGTCAGGAAGTTAAAGCTTGGTCGCAAATGGGTCTTCCAAATGGACATTGACCCCAAGCATACTTCCAAAGTTGTGACAAAATGGCTTAAGGACAACAAAGTCAAGGTATTGGAGTGGCCATCACAAAGCCCTGACCTCAATCCTATAGACAATGTGTGGGCAGAACTGAAAAAGCGTGTGCGAGCAAGGAGGCCTACAAACCTGACTCAGTTACACCAGCTCTGTCAGGAGGAATGGGCCAAAATTCACCCAACTTATTGTGGGAAGCTTGTGGAAGGCTACCCGAAACGTTTGACCCAAGTTAAACAATTTAAAGACAATGCTACCAAATACTAATTGAGTGTATGTAAACTTCTGCCCCACTGGGAATGTGATGAAAGAAATAAAAGCTCAAATAAATCATTCTTTCTACTATTATTCTGACATTTCACATTCTTAAAATAAAATGATGATCCTAACTGACCTAAAACAATTTTTACTAGGATTAAATGTCAGGAATTGTGAAAAACTGAGTTTAAATGTATTTGGCTAAGGTGTATGTAAACTTCCGACTTCAACTGTATATAAAACATTATTAGGCAGCTCAAATCTTATAGCATGTCAATTGTAAATGTTCATAGCATGACATTTGAAAATGAAATCTATGATGTGAGCTTTCTAACAGTGTAAGGCATTACAACCTACTGTTCATGGCACTCTCATGAAGATATGTTTTATATGCCCATCCACTTAACATTGACGTTCAACGGGTGGCACCCTTTTCCCTATATAGTGCACTACTTATTAATACACTACATAAGCAATAGGGTGTCATTTGGGGCGCAAATATAATTTTTTTCTTTAAGTGTGTTTCACAGGAGAGGATGTAAGTCAGACAGTCAGACAGAGAGACAGACAGACAGGGGGTCTAGATCAAGTGAAATGAAGTTCAGGTCTGAGGCCAAAATGGATACATAGTGTGGTCCCTCTTTCAAAATGGCCTCATTGACTTATTGCATTTGACATGGGCGATTGCTGCTTCTCATGACCAGGGCCATGCGCAGACATGCTCAAAATAACAAAGGACAAATGTCAGATCCAACTTAAAATGTGGATGCCTGCCCGGCACCCTGCCCGCCACCTACAGCCAGTGGCCACTGCATGCAAGTCAAACGAGTGTGCTCTTGGGGCGGAGGAGGGGATTCAAGAGCTTATGAAAGTATCTAGCTTGATGTGCAATTCGTTACATTTAAAATGAAAAGAGACTCTAAATAAAATGTAAAAGTACGTAATAACATTTGTAAAAATCCATGGAGCTGCGAGGGCACTTTCATAGGAGGGCAAAAGGCAGGTGCTCAGGCACTGGTTGAGCCCCAGTGGCAGCCACTGATTGGCTGAATACTGGACTTTTCTTTGAGAAGATATATCAAGTGATCTGTGCATTTGAACAACAGCATAAATACACCTACTTCAACCGAATGACCGCTGCTGCACATGCTGCCACTGTTTTGAACAGATTAGATTATACTATTTAGAATGAGCAGCTAGCTCACGTCACAAACGAATAAGTGCACCAGGAAGAACACAACAAGCATTATTTACCTGGGGATATCTAGCTAACATAATGTCACAAAGCATGATGCACTAGCCAGGTAACTTTCATTCTGAAATAACTTCATATTTCTGAGTTAATCAGGTATTAGTTTAGAAAGACTTGAAATTGGCATGGGAGCTAACTACCTAGCAAGTTACTAGCAGCTATAGCTAGCTAGCTGCGTATCAAAGTTAGATAACTAGTTAATTTGACCAAAAAATCTACCAAACTATTTCTCAATGCTTCTCAAAATGACTGTAGCTGGCTAATTCATTTGATTATGCTTTGTGACACACAGTTTTATACTGTTTTAGTCCACACAACATGTTGCCCTGTCACTTACAGTAGAACCTGATGAACAACATGGGAAAACTTTGTGTTACAAGATCCGCTATGAGAATGTTCTAGCTAGTGTATCCCTGTCCTTCGACACTTGTTGGATGTAGTTTTCCAGTTTATCAGGCCCCAGGCTACCATGACTGTTATGATTATTTATTTACATGTTAATTACAATTAGCTTTTTGCTTTAGGGCCATCTGTACCTGATAGAGCAGATCTAGTCTCACATGTAAGCCGTCTGATGCAAGAGAATCATTGGGAGGGAGACTAGAGCAGAACCAGAAGTTCTGACTGAACAGACGCACATTTGAGGGCCCCAGAATGGTCCATTTACTTTTTGCTGTTATAATTTATGCTATTTATGCTCCTGCGAATTCATTGGGTCAGTTCGCCCTCATAGCAAATAGGTGGCAAAACAATCCATGTTCGCATGCGCCCACGGAGGTAGAGCTGCTTCTGCTGGCAGTTACTGAGGGGCAGAGTAGTAACTGAACAGCTTGTTTTGAACAATATATTTTTGAAACATGAAAATGTACACATTTACCACACTTTTATGAAGATTTAAAACATAATCCATGAATTATATATATTTTATTTACACTGAACAAAAATATAAGTGCAACATGTAAAGTGTTGGTCTTATGTTTCATGAGCTGAAATAAGATCCCAGAAATGTTTCATACGCACAAAAATATTATTTATCTCAAATTACATCCCTGTTAGTGAGCATTTCTCATTTGCCAAGATAATCCATCCACCTGACAGGTGTGGCATATCAAGAAGCTGGCCTACATACTCACCAGAAATGTCACCCATTGAGCATGTTTGGGATGCTCTGGATCGACATGAATGATAGTGTGTTCCGGTTCCCACCAATATCCAGCAACTTCGCACAGACATTGAAGAGGAGTGGGACAACATTCCACAGGCCAGAATCAACAGCCTAATCAGCTCTATGCGAAGATGTGTCGCGCTGCCTGAGGCAAATGGTGGTCACACCAGATACTGACTGGTTTTCTGATCCACGCCTTACCTTTTTTGAATGTATCTGTGACCAACAGATGCATATCTGTATTCCCAGTTAAGTGAAATCCATAGATTAGACCTAATTAATGTATTTCAATTGACTTATTTACTTATATGAACTTATATGTTACATTTATATTTTTGTTCAGTATAATTAAACATATATATTTTTTGGACTAGTCAAAGTGGGGCGCTGCCCCTAATGCCCTAAGGGGAGGGCCACCGCTGTTGAACCCTATCTGTGTGTAACTAACTTCACATAGCCCCCCAGAAAAAAGGCACATGGACACCCAAACTTCAGGTTGACTCGGTTTTTATCTGCAGTAAAAGATATTAAACAGTGATGACAGGCATTGACAGGACGGTCACAGCCACACGTTCACTGCTCTCGGAATATCTCTCAGACTCAATACACAAAGTGATTGTATAGTATGCGTTGTGTTTAGAAAATAACAAAAATACAGAAAAGCATACCTGCAGTAAAAGATTTCAAACAGTGATGACAGGCTTTGACAGGACGGTCACAGGTTCACAGGTTCACTGGTTAGGTAACGTAAACTCACGTAAACTCGTACATCGCCTTGGTCCGTACAATTGCCCTTATTTTAGCGCCCCAAAAACGTAATACTTCCAGATCAACTGTAATGTCAATACCATTGTAAAGCACAATTTCTCCCCTTTCCAACATTATCAATTACATGACCTAAACGCTGCCCGTTTCTGCATAATTCAAGCAGGCAATGAGCCCCGTCGGGTCTTTTTAAAAATGGCGGGTGGGGAAGCGAAACTAATGCGTGACAGTGAGAAGGAGAGGTTGTGTGGGAAAATTGCTTTTTTTCACTCAATCTGTCCAACTTATCACCTTATCGCCTCTAAAATGTAAATAAAACACTATAAAGATTTATATAATGTGTCATTACATACCTATTTGAAGGTTCGTGTCGAATTTGAATCGGGTTTTTAGGGCGGTGCTAAAGTGATCTTAGAAGTAAACAGCAGCTTTGAGAATGATGATCGCATGCAACGATGACGCAAAAAATGACTAGGTATCCCCCCTTACTCCCGTCACTGTTCATTTCTTGTTTTTAAACGGTGAGAGAAGTGCTACACCTAGTGAAGAGAGATTGTAAGTCAGAAATAGTTGCTTTATGCGTGCTGTACGTTACGACATGACACGTCACGATGTAACGGAGGGTCCGTTTTTTCAACTTTTCTCCAATACTATAGAGCCATTACCATGTCGATCAACGCTTGAATAGAAACCCCCGATTTTGAAGTCAACACAGTCGCTACAGTCCCATTAGTTTTCTTTGTAGCCTCGTTTGAATGTTGCGGTTGCGCACATTTGTACGGAATGGGGTGAGTTTACCTTAGGACACAATATATATTTTAGATAGGAGCAACAGTAGTGATACATACTCTCAATCTGAAGTGATATTAATCCATAAATACAGAGCACAAGTAAAACCCTTTTTATATAAACCTTTTAAGGTAGTAAGAAAATAAACATTCACTTAATATTTCAATAAACCACCTGCTAGCAAATCACCTGCTAGCAATAGCTAGAGTGACATTGTAGTGCAGTGACCAACGGTGCTAGTTAGCTCGTCAATAACACGGCTAGCTAAGCCAGCAAAAACTTGGTTAACTTGCAGAAATATGTCTCAAATACATTTACGGCAAAATAAATATATACATAGTCACATTCGTTATTGACTTCAGGATATATGAACCTGTTTTCCAAAGACACTATTGTGTTATACAGTTTTAAACAGTTTTTATATACAGAGGAAGGAGACACAAACCTGCTCTCAGAATATCTCTCTCACACTGAAGAGCAGGCAGACCAACTTCCCAAATAGAGGAGAAGCACTCAAAACCCACTAGTTGTTCTTTCAAAGAAAATAATACAAAAATGGTAAGTCTGAAGACCTCTCGTATTGCCAACCTTACTACAATGGCAGCAAATATTCTTAGGAATTCAGCAACACATAATGAAAGGAAACTTTATTTATGGTGAATGGTTTTATGCAGCGTTCTTTGATGTCTACATTGCGCGCGAGGTTGATGGAAACTCTACATTTTCACTTTGTCACATGTGCACTTGCCTGCTCATGTCGCTTGTTTGTGTCTTTGTTAGGTTACCTATCTTTCAAGCCATTGTAGGAGAACCATTCTTAATAATGTTCTTAGTTAGGTTCTTACTTAGGAGAACCATTCTTTCTTATATTCTTAGTTAGGTTCTTAGTTAGGAGAAACATTCTTAACTATAGGTTACTATACCTTTCATGCCATAGTAGGAGAAGCGTTCACAGAACTCATTCACCACTATAAAGGAGATGCTGACAGGGTAGTTGGTCCCACATAGTTTCTGAGAAGAAAGGAGAAAGAGAGACAGGGACAGAGAGAGGGGAGAAGGGAGAGAGAAAGAGAGCGAGAGAGAAAATCAGAGAGAGCGAGGGAGAGAAAAAAGAGAGAGGGTACATAAAGACTGTATGCACAGTTCACTGGAGTAGCCAATATCCATTCTAACTACAATCAGTTAAACAATACAATTATGACATTGTCCATTCATGGTACAAAGAAATGACAAGTACTACTAAGGTCTGAAGAAGAAAAAATTAAAGTTGAAATGTTGCTCAACTAAGAAACCCAGAAAACTAAGATGCCACTTTCCAAGAATCATCCAATCGATATCCATTGTGCCTGTTCAAGGCACTTTCCAAAGACAGGACCATGGATATAGTGCAATGAAACATGAAAGTAGAGAAATTTAAAAAATTACCGGTGATTTGCTTGTCTTTCCATTTTCTTGAATTTTCAACTCATGTTCTGTAAGGAAATCACAAAAGAATTTAACATTGGAAATATACTGTATCTACATTTAAAGTAACTTTCCAGTGTTTCCAGATTTCTATGAAATAAGACCTATAATTAATTACAATATGAGTGAAATCGTTTTCCTTCCAATTTAAATTTGAATTAAGTATGATAAAAAAGCAGGTTTTCTGTGTTGGAATTGTGTGGGTATACCCCAACAACAAAATGGTGTTGGTGTATACTGTCCATAAAATATTAATGCAAGTAGACTGCTGATTGGCCAGCTCATCCTCATCAGGAAATAGTAAGCATTTTTTAAATGCCTGTTTGAGATATAGGTTTGAGGTCGGGTTTTTGAAGTGTTTTTTTCTACAATGTATGCTTTGGCCACAAGTACCAGTATAGGATAAAACAACATTATTTGAGTATGAGTTAACAGAATATGAACTTTTAAAAGTGATATTTTCACTGGACAGTTACTTTAAGCATAATCTCTAATAAATGCAGGCCTTCTGTCAAATGCAATGAAATCCAACCCGTATTGCAGTATTCACGCAGTGGCAAATACTAGTCAATTAGGTGCATAATTTCTGGGAATTGCTATATTGACTATTAATAAAAAAATTAAAAAAATAATGCCAGACTACTCATTATTATTACGCTCTATGGCCTATGAGAAGAGAGTGGTTTATGGTGATAGGGAAAATTAATACAAACGCTCCGATGATGCGCCTGTTGACTCAGTTCCATTGCAAATAGACAGATGTGATTGAAAACATACTCAGAAGTTTTGCAGTGAAAACCAAACACTAAATGCAAAGTTACAAATTACACATATTTCAGCATTTCTATAAATCGAGCACATGTTACACATTTGCCTACGTCCATCCATCTTGTCAAGCATTGGCATGCATAACGACAGTCATTCACCATTTGCCACTCTACAAAAAACTGAAAACTATTGATAACAAAGTTTGTGTGTAAAACTCTTTCCTTCAAATATGCATGGACCATGGATCCAATAAAAAGACATGCATTACCCTTTCGTTTCTCCATTTCTTCTGTTTTTTTTCTGGAGTGTTTTTGGCACGCTAGCGTCGCATCGGTCGGTGGCTCTCTTGACGTGCGTCCAAGTCCGTTCCTCTCTTGTCTGTGAATCTGAGCGCACTGCGCAGTATTGGAAAACGCAGCTCTCTTATAACATATGTTCAACCCGTTAGTTAATATTCGACTCCAGATCCATGAATTTGTGACTTCAAGGGCTGTTCAGTACAGATCTGCTACTGTCAGTAGAATAGCAGATCTTACTTTACTCTCATATAGCCCAGCAGAGTGTGGACTGTGTGGGAACCTGCCTGTGAACCAGATTCTGGATGCACAATAGAGTTCTTGTATGGGTTCTTGAACCCGCAAAGCTGAGCATGGAATGCCTGTTGAAATTGGCCTGAAGTGATCATAGCCTGTGAGTTCTTTGAGTCCCACTGGTGGATAGTAGACTAACAGTAGTGTTTGCTCACGCAAAATAGGGTATGCTAAGCCTACCTTTTGATAAGAAAATGATTGACACAAAGTTTAGAGAACATTTATCCCTCATCATTTTCTCATCAAATCATTTGTCTGCCTATTTAACTGATGGCTTGATGTGAATTCATACTTCTTAACTTGTAACTTCGTTAGTCTACTCTGACGAAGTCCATGCTGCTGAAACGCGTCAGAGTTTTTACATATTTGTTCCATTAAACATACTGTAAAAATGAAGGCATTTGCATTGTATGAAGAGTGCCTCTGGTCCTCCTTGTTTTTTCAATACCTTATGAATTGGACAACTTCCATATGTTCTGGCACTTTTGAGACATTTTTGGACAAGTTATCATGCATTTATAGGGTTTTGTTATCATGCATTTTTTATTTATTTCTCATGGAGAGTGCTATTGTTGAAGTGAATGAATAAAGCAAATCGTTCGCACAAAAAAGTTTTCATGTAGTTCATCTCTAGTATTTCCTGATTTCCACACACAGGTGTAGGATCTTAATTTGACCTGTATTGTTACAGCAAAATAATCATGCAGAAACAAGATTTCAATATAATGTTGCTTGATCAGGGGTTAGGCTTTTAGCTGGCCAGAAGTAGGCTACATGAAGCGTGCAATACTGTTAATATAACCATGTTAGTGTGGGTTTTCAGTGAATGTATGTAAATCGCAAAGCTCATCTGCATTCCCTGCAGTGCAGGACAATTCTCAGCAACAAAATAGTGGATTGTAAAACTCAATAGAAAATACAGTACTATTAGCATATAACTCTTTCCCCCATGAAACCCCTACAGTGCTGTTTGGTTGTATTTGCCATGTCAATAGTCTCCAATTGTAAATAAATGAATGGTCAGCATGTCACATTTACATTCTCCTTAGATGTGCTATGATGTTCCACCCTGGTGCCAGTGACCATCCCCTATGCATGAGCACCACAGGCGGCAGTAGAAACACTGACTACATAACAGCGTGACTTTTTAATTGGTTGTTGAATGTGTGTGCTGAGAGAAAGAGTTCATTTTATTTATTTGTTTAACCATTATTTAATTAGGCAAGTCGGTTAAGAACAAATTCTTATTTACAATGACGGCCTACACCGGCCAAACCCGGACAACGCAGGACCAATTGTGCGCCGCTCTATGGGACTCCCAATCACGGCCGGTTGTGATACAGCCCAGATTCGAACCAGGGTGTCTGTAGTGACGCCTCTAGCACTGAGATGCAGTGTCTTATACCGCTGCCCCACTCGGGAGCATGGAGACAGGATATGTACCCACTGTCCACAAAATGAGGTGGAAACCAAGCTACACTTTTTAACTTCCTGCCAAATGTAGGACCATATAAGAGACTTATATTTCCCTCAAATTACACAAATCCATTAAGAATTTGAACACAAATTCAAAACCCCATATCTGTTAGGGGAAATACCTCAGTGTGCAATCCCAGAAGCAAGATTTGTGACTTGCTGCCACAAGAAAAGGTCAGCCAGTGAGTCAAAAACACCAATGTAAATAAATAGAACCTATATTTATCTGCCTATTTATTTCCCTTCAATCAATCAATCATTCTACTAGTTGCACATTGTCACAATAGCTTACTAATAGCCGCTACGGCCTATTTATTGCCTTACCTCCCTAATCTTACCTCATTTGCACACACTGTATATAGATTTTTTTTCTATTGTGTTATTGACTGTACGTTTGTTTATTCCATGTGTAACTCTGTGTTGTTGTGTGTGTCACACTGCTTTGCTTTACCTTGGCCAGGTCACAGTTGTAAATGAGTGTCAGGTTGGTGGGTGTAGTTGGTGTATAAAGTCAGGCGCAGGAGAGCAGAGATGAGTGAAACAACGCACTTACTCAACAGCACAAAGTAAACAATTTACAAAGTGCAAAAAGAACGGTTGCCACAAAGCATGGGTGATAAGCAGCACCCGGTACAAACCAGCCGTAATATACCGACCTGAACAAATAACAATCACACACAAAGACATGGGGGAGGGTTAAATACATGACCAGTAATTGGGAAATGAAAACAAGGTGTGTGGGAAAACGAGACAAAACAAATGGAAAATTAAAAATGGATCGTCGATGGCTAGAAGAACGGTGACGTCGACCGCCGAACACCACCCGAACAAGAAGAGGCATCAACTTCGGCCGAAGTCGTGACAATGAGAACTTGTTCTCAACTGGCCTACCTGATTAAATGAAGGTGAAATAAATAAAAAATAATTATGTAACATTTTAAATGTTATACTACATTTTTTAATCGCTAACAATATAATATTTTAAACATTATTATTCTTTTGAAACGTTTTGTGTGTATTGTTTGCTGTTATGTCTGATTGTTTTGTTTAATTTGCTTTGTTGGTTTTTGGTGTTGTTGTTTGGGAAATATATACTGAAGAAAAATATAAACACAACATGCAACAATTTCTACGATTTTACTGAGTTAGTTAATATAGGGAAATCCGGCAATTTAAATGAATTCATTAGGCCCTAATCTATGGATTTCACATGACTGGCAATACAGATATGCATCTGTTGGTCAAAGATACTTAAAAAAAAATGAGGGGCGTGGATCAGAAAACCAGTCAGTATCTGCTGTGACCACCATTTGCCTCATGCAGCATGACACCTCCTTCACATTGAGTTGATCAGGATGTTGATTGTGGCCTGTGGAATGTTGTCCCACTCCTCTTCAATGGCTGTGCGAAGTTTCTGGATATTGGCGGACCAGGAACACGCTGTCGTACATGTAGATCCAGAGCATCCCAAACATGCTCAATTGTTGACATGTTTGGTGAGTATGCAGGGCATGGGAGAACATTTTCAACTTCCAGAAATTGTTTAAGGATACTTGCGACATGGGCCCGTGCATTATCATGCTGAAACATGAGGTGATGGCGGCGGATGAATGGCACAACAATGGGAATCAGGATCTCGTCACGGTGCACTGTGCATTCAAATTTCCATCGATAAAACACAATTGTGTTCGTTGTCTGTAGCCTGCCCCACGATAACCCCACCGCCACAACTGGGGGCACTCTGTTCACAACGTTGACATCAGCACACCGCTTGCCCACATGATGTCATAAACATGGTCTGCGGTTGTAAGGCTGGTTGGACGTACTGCCAAATTTTTTAAATTACGTTGGAGGGGGTACACCTTTCTTTTATTCCTTTATGATATTCGAATGAGGACAGAAACTGCACCATTTGGCTTGATGGTTATCTAGGGATGAGGATGCACTTGAAGCTATGCTGTTTGAAGGGGAGATTAACAGCCAGATCATTGAGTGAGTGGAGGACTATAAATACCTAGGAACGAACCATCATTCACAACAAGCTCTCCTTCAAAAGGAACACCAAACAGATTCACTCTAAATGTCAACAATGGCTGTTCTTTTTACAGAAATGTAGGCAGTTTAATGTACACCCTTCCATCCTCCAAGCATTTTATAAATGCTTTATAGAATCCACCCTAGCTTTTAATATTGTGTGGTGGTTTGGTGCTCTATGAAACACTAGTTAGAGCCCATTGTAATAAAAAACAGTGGGAAGGTCATTGGAGACAGCCAGAAACCCCTTAGTGACATCTATAAAAAAAAACAAGGAAGAAGGGGGAACAAATAGCCTTGAACATTATGCACATACTCCATGACCAGTACAGTCCCTTACCCTCCGGACGCAGATATACTGTAGATCTGTCATACAATTCTAAGAGAGCAGCTTCTCGTTTTAATAGATTTGTTTATATATGTGTATATATAGCCTGTGATTGCATAGATTGCTTCTAATCTAATCTGTTATACTGTTAATGTTTCTGTGTTCTATTTTGCTATGTTGTTGTGTCTTGTATGTATCACCCCGTCACCGCTCATGAAGTTCCCTCTTAGGGAATAAATGTTTTTTGAATTGAATACTAGGGAAACATGACAGGACTTTTACTGAATATATTTTGTGATAAAAGACTCTTCAGTATGCATAAGATTAATCTAGTCTTACTATCCACGGCTTGAAGTCACCATGCTTCGTGGAGAAAATCTCACTTTTTCTGTTGTTCTGACTAAATGGAGTACAGCTACGACCGGAAGTTACTTTTTTGTAGCAGGTAAGGACAATTAACGTGGCAGGTTAGGATAATTAACGTGGCAGGTTAGGAGACTTAGGTTAAGGTTAGGAAAAGGGTTAGGGTTAGCTAAAATGCTCTCCTAACCTGCTATGAAAAGTCACTTCCGGTCATGGCTGTACTCTCTCTAGCCACAACCCTTTTCTGTGGCACGTTATATTACAGTAGCTTTATGCCAGTGTAACAACAGTGTAATATCATACTGTTACAGATTGGTGAGTAAAGCAGTAAAACAAATAGTGGAACTGTGGAATTGCGAAACCTCATTATTGAAGATTCCCAGCAGTACAAGCTGTTATTCCACAGTAGCATCTCTAGTAGTGTTGAGGCTAAAGGCCAGCGTCCCAAATGGCACCCTATCCATTATGGGTCCTGGTCAATATCAGTGCACTAGGGGATAGGGTGCCATTTGGGACTTAAACCAGCTTTCATCCGGCAAAGTGCAAACTGTCTTATCAATCATTGCAATACTAGAGAATGTCCTCAAAAGAAATCTCTGTGAAAAGTACACCAATACATCACAAAACTGTCTAAAAGGCTATTTTATTGTGTTACATTCATTTAGAACATCTTCAATACTGAATCAACAGCATAACTTTGTAGGTAATTATACATCTATAATATTATGTGCATTGTCATAACATAAAATACATTTTAAAATCATATAACTTTTAAAAAGAACATACAAATTAAACAGTGTTTATTAGCAACAAACACACAGCCTCACCTGGAGCAAGACAGTTGTTAAATTAAACCTATCGACAGAAATAAATGTTAAAATAATGACAACACACTGTCAACAACAGGGTCTTACTGTGGTCTCGCTGTGTTGTGGTCATGATGTTACACATTTGTGGGTCACTTATTATTAAGGCATGGGAAAGTTAAGTGAGGTAAAGTAGTACACTTAGTGACTTGTCCATTAACAAGTGCTTGGTGACAGGAAGACTTACACAGTGTGTATACTAACAGAGATGAAGCAGAGTTATACTCTGCCCAAAATCTGTCCATGAAAATAAGCACACTAAGTAAGGAATGTTTGTATGGAAGCCAATCAGAGTGTCTAATTTGGTCATCAAAAAAATTAATTGCTAATTGATGCTTATTTGATTAAATATTTGTTTCTTGATGCTTCGGTTGTTATGAATGCACTGATATAAGTGGATGCACGTGGCATTTCGGGCTACTTTGAGTTGTGCCTGTGTCATAGAGATAGATAGATAGAAGACTCATCACAGATATACGCTTTGGCATATAGTATATGCTTTAGCATGGACATTGCCTTTGAGGGCTTCCACCATTTTAAAGTAGTCAATTGGGTGGGAATTCCTATGAGTTGGGAGTCCATGCTCTGTTGCAGCCGGCCGCGACCGGGAGACCCATGGGGTGGCGCACAATTGGACCAGCGTCGTCCGGGTTAGGGGAGGGTTTGGCCGGCAGAGATGTCCTTGTCCCATCGCGCACCAGCGACTCCTGTAGCGGGCCGGGCCCAGTGCACACTGACACGGTCACCAGGTGTATGGTGTTTTCTCCGACACATTGGTGCGGCTGGCTTCCGGATTAAATGGGCATTGTGTCAACAAGCAGTGCGACTTGGTTGGGTGTTTCAGAGGATGCACGGCTCCCGACCTTCGCCTCTCACGAGTCCGTACGGGTGTTGCAGCGATGAGACAAGACTAACTACCAATTGGATACCATGAAATTGGGGAGAAAAAGGCGTAAAAAAAAATAACAAAAAATAATAATAACAAAAATAAATATATAATAGAACAGATACAAAGATGAGTCCTCTATCTCTTTGGCCTGTTGTTCACACACATATCTGCCCTTTCATTGGCTAGAATGGCCTCACCTGATCTGGCTTCCTCCTTCATCTTTGAGGACATATATTTCCATTGGCACAGCGGTCACTTGTCTATCTTGTCAATATAATATACAATCTTTGATACTAATGTGGTTCATAGGGAAATTCCTTCTGCTGCCATTGGTTCCTCTTGCTACTGGACTGTCCTATTAATAAACTGCAGGTTGATTGGGGTAGCAGGGACAAGAAGGGTTCTTGTGATTGGCTTAACTGTGGCTCTGGCAGGATCTGCGCGTATTTCATAGTGTTTTATCAACTGGGAGGACAGAGAGAGGAAAACATGTTGACATTAGTATGTTATTGTCCTAGTCTGAGAGAATATCAGCTATCCATGTGTTCAATGGAAAGATATATACTGTACATAATAGATAAAAGGAACAAAAACTCATGAATTACACAATAACCTAGAAATATGAACTCTCCTAATTGGGAAATGAATGACAATGTTATATCACAACGTGTCTTGACAGTTGAAACATTTACAGTAAATAGATCATGTAAAAGTCATTGTTTTATCCTATTATTGAACTGTCTCTGAATCAATACAACATATGAGAACACTATACCGGATCTGAAAGGCTGGAGGTTTGAAAGTACAACTCCTTCCAACAATCCAAGTTAAGTTAATGATTACATATTCCTTGCCGGCAGACAGATTCATGGTATCACCATGTATCCAGATGGGATGAATAAGACCAAAGGTGAAGGTCTGGTCTGCCATGTTTTCCTTCCAATGCCAAAGCTAACAGAGGAACACCACAACAAGTTGAACCAGATTCTACAAGACTGTTACTACAGACTAGAGCAACACTAACTAACTTACTCAATGTCCTGGTTTTGGGGCTAAACAGTAGGTTAAACTTACTGTAGCTTTAACCTCTCAACCCTCTAGAGTCACTGTCAAATGAAATATGAAAATTGGTGTAGGAAATGTATTATAGACAGAGGATGCTGTATTGACCCCTGACCATTACCAGATGCAGAAAATCTAGCTTCGTAACAAGTGGTCAGCATCCCAAGCCTCTATTACAGTCCTACATAACAACAGAAGAATGCTGTTTAATGAAGGGTAGCTACTGCAGGGGTAGCTGATGCTATAACAGTACTATACAACTACAGAACAGGCCTGGAAGTCTTACCCTTGAGAGGATGAGGTACATCTCCAGCTCGGCCACCCTCCGGCCCAGGCAGGCCCGGACCCCGAAACCGAAGGGCACTGAGCCGAAGGGGTGCTGGTTCTTCTTGTCTTCCCCCCGGCCCCCACGGAGCCAGCGCTCTGGCAGGAAGGCATAGGGCTCCGGGAACACTGTCTGGTCATAGGACACGGCATAGTGACACAGGTGGAACAGGGTCTGGAACAGAGAGATGGAAAGAAAGGAGGAGAGAGAAGTGATGAGGGAGAGGACAGAAGAGAGGAGAACAGTCAAACATAGTCGCTCTCTAACTCTGATAAGTCGTATACTGTATAACTGTTTGGTATGAGCGATATTGACAAACCAAAACTCTACCCTGGATTTGAACTAAATAAAATATTGAATGGTGAAAGTGCATGTATATCTCTGGATAAAACTGAATATACAAGTGTGATCGGATCTCCTCTACATACAGGATGAAAAGAAAAGTAGTTCAGTTCACCAACAGCAACAGCAACCATTTCCAACAGTACAAGATGACAAGAGTAAAACTCACATTTTTGGGGAAGAGGTGGTCTCCCACAACTATCTCATTTTCCACATTGATGCGGGCATTTCCAGGTACTACTGGGTACATCCTGAGGAGGGAGTATACAAGAAAGTCACTAGGAGTAGAGAGTGTAGTGGAGTTTGTTTCGACTGCAGAGTTCATGCTAAAATATAGCGCTATGTGGTACATCTTCGAGAGAGAAAGGGATTGGCTCCATTTGACTAATTAACAAGAAATCAATCATTTAAAAAAAAACTATACATAAGCACATTGGCGTATAATGAATTTAACAACTCATTATAATTCATTATGAAGACCTCATTATGAATATAATAACTTTAATAACCCCTTATTCATTTAATTAATTAGTGAATTTACTGAAAATGAGCTGAGTGGGGATGACAGATGACTAACAACGTACCGTAGTGTCTCCCTGACAACAGTCTTAAGCCAGGGCATTCTGGCGATGTCATCACTAGTAGGCACCTTGTCCCCCGGGCAGACACTGATCACTTCCTGGTACAGCTTCTCCTGGATCTCTGGCTCCAGGGCCATGTGGTACAGAGACCACGAGATGGTGTTGGATGTCTGGAGCATCCAAAACAATTACAATAGGAATAGGTTGTAAGCTAATAATATTGTACTGATACTGTTATGCTGCTGTTGTAACTGTACATGACGTAGGTAGCTAATGTGGTTATGTTGCAAACGTTCATTCAACAAATCACAACCTAAAGTGGCTGAAATTAAGAAAAAAATGCCCCCTTCCCCACCTGTTTCCACCCTGTGAAACAGCTCCTCACTGGTATTTTAAGACACACACACCCCTCCTCACCGTGTCGACCCCACCCAGCAGTAGCTCAGTGATGGAGCCCAGTATCTCAGTGACAGACATCTGTTCGCTGACAAGGAGGTGTGTGAGGTACTCTCCCTGCACCGGCTGGCCCAGACGCACCCTCTCCTGGATGTCCTCCATCTTCTGACGCACCTGCTTTTCCGCTGCATGGGGAGAGAGCAGAGGTCAGAGGATATAGCAATCAGCACAAAGACAATATAGATGCTTAGGGTGAGTCTCAAGTCTTTTCTCAATTCCTTGTGTAGCAGATAGGGATCTGTGAAACTCACTCCTCAGCCTGAAGTGTCCCACTTGCTCTGCAGAATAGCTTGCGTTTCGGTGGTACAACTTGGTAAGACGCTTCAGGAGGGCAGTTACAGGTGTTTGCAAGTGAGAGGTCCTGTGTTCAAGCCTCATAATGAGCTGAATCAGGAGAAAGTAGGACTGGCTAAGCAAGCAGTGTGACATCCTTTACACTTGCATCCTCTATCCTCACCTTCTTCTCAAACCATCAAACAAGAGCGAGGAGGGCATTGGATGTTCTTCTCCCCCCTCACTTCCCTCTGCTGTTCTGAGGAGGAGGCAAGGAGAGGAAGCGAATAATCGAGGAAAGACTTCACCCCTGCTATGGACCTGAGTCATGATGGGATGTTATTTTTGCTCATGTAGGATATCTGCCACTAGATGGCGATATACTACAATGTAATATGACTTAGCCTATCATGCACCCTGAGCTCATCATGCACCCTGAGCTCAACCCAACAAGCCAAGGATTGTCAGTGTGAACTTTGCTTATTGGGGCAAGTCTCTAGCCAGGAGCAGTGCACCTGTTAAATTTGCTTAGAGCTGAAACACAGCCATTGAACTTTTGAAACCTCTGCTGAAACTAAAGGAGACAGTATTGTAGGGTATGTGAGGGCACTCACTCCTTTTACATGAGAAATCAAATCAAATGTTATGTCACATGCTTCGTAAACACGGTGTAGATTAACAGTGAAATGCGTACTTACTGGTCCTTTTTCAACAGCGCAGAGTTAAAGATGATTTTTTTAAATAAATAGTGACAAGGAATAAATAAACAGTGAATAACAATAACGAGTAAAAATGAACATGGCTATATACAGGGAGTACCAGTACCGAGTCGATGTGCAGGGGTAGCTATGTACATTTAGGTAGGGTTAAACTTACTAGGCAACAGGATAGCCAATAGACAGTAGCACAGCCATTTAATTAGCTATTTAGCAGCCTTGTTTAGCAGTCATGGCATTGGGGTATAATGCTGTTCAGGGTCCTGTTGGTTCCAAAGTCAGTGCACTGGTATCGCTTGCTGTGAGGTAGCATCGAGAACAGTCTATGGCTTGGTTGGCTGGAGTCTTTGACCATTTTTTGGGCATCGCTCTGACACCGCCTGGTATAAAGGTCCTGGATGGCAGTGAGCTTGGCCCTAGTCATGTACTGGGCCGTACTCACCACCCCCTGTAGAGCCTTACAGCCTGGGCAGCTCGCAGCTGGGTTTCCCTTTGTAATTCGTGATAGTTTGCAAGCCCCGCTACAGGTGTAGTAGAATTCGATCTTAGTCCTGTATTGTTGGTTTTCCTGTTTGATGGCTTGTCGGAGGTGGTAGCGAGATTTCTTATAAGCATCCGGATTAGTGTCCCACACCTTGAAAGCCGGCAGCTCTAGTCTTTAGCTTAGTGCGGATGTTGCCTGTAATCCATGGCTTCTGGTTGAGGTATGTACGTACGGTCACTGTGGGGATGATGTTGTCGAGGAACTTATTAATGAAGCCGGTGACTGATGTGGTAAACTCCTCAATGTTATTGGATAAATCCCGGAAAATATTCCAGTTTGTGCTAGCAAAACAGTCCTGTAGTTTAGCATCCGCCTCATCAAACCTCTTCCGTATTGAGCGTGTCACTAGTACTTCCTGTTTGAGTTTTTGCTTGTAAGTAGGAAGCAGGAGGATAGAGTTATGATCTGATTTGCCAAAGGGAGAGCGAGGGAGGGACTTGTGTACGTTTCTATGTGTGGAGTAAAGGTCATCTAGGGTTTTGTCACCTATAGTTGCACAGGTGACATGCTGGTAAAAAATTACGTAAAGCAGATTTTAGTTTCCCTGCATTAAATTCACTGGCCACGAGAAACACTGCCTCAATGTGCATTTTCTTGTTTGCTTATGGCCATTTACAGCTCGTTGAGAGCGGTCTTAGTGCCAACATCGGAAAGTGTGCAATGTGTATGTTGCTGCTAATGATGTAACATAACATCAACAACATTAACACATTGTACCATTTGCATTTGTTTCACATGCGAAATGAGTGAGTGCCCTCCAAATATACCCTACATAAAATTTGAGGTATATAAATCAAATTTGATTTGACATCCCACCCCTCACTTACTTGCATGTAGTGGAGGTTACTTAAGTTCATGGCTATGTGATGATGTGTTACGTTGTGAAGTTTTACTGTGTACCTTTTTTAACTATTTTCTATACGTGATGGAGCATGTGATGCAAAACTAATTTCTGCGCAAATGTGAAACATAGCATAATTCATTCTGGAAATCAAGGCTTCTGGATCACTCACCAACTTTGAAGAGGTGATCCCAGACAGCCACAAAATGTTTCCAGAAGGGGAGGTAGGGCCAGGTGGACTTGGGGAAGAGAACGATGATGGGGGTGAGGCGAAACATCTCTCCTACTGAAACAATGAACTTCTGGGTCTCTTCAGGAACCTCCTCATTCAGACAGCCCATACGGGTCTCAAACAGCACAGAACAGATCCCTGAGGACAGAGACAAACAACGGTAGCAGTTTAATTGTATATAGATTAGATAGATCTACACTTTATTGATATCCAAAGGCATCAAATTCAATACCGTTAGAGAAATTAGCAGTGATTTACTTAGAAAGTGCATGGTAATTACACAGTTATAACCTATGAATTACTTGTTTGTTTCTTTAGGACCAGATCATGAGTATGATGACATTATGTGAGGTTAAAGGGTACATTACAGCATCAGGATGGCAGTTTACAGAGTGTATGATGGTGATGATGTCACATCATACAATCGCGATATGCGAGCAAAGACCATAGTATGTATCGAGAACAAGGGTGTCAAACTCATTCCATTGAGGGCCTAGAGTCTGCGGGTTTTTGAGTTTTCCTTTCAATTAAATTCCTAGACAACCATGTGAGGGGAGTTCTTCACTAATTCATTACCTTAATTCATCAATCAAGTACAAGGGAGGAGAAAAAACCCACAGACACAGTCCTCCGTGGAATGAGTTTGACTCGTGATCTAGAACATCCAGATAAACATTTTTCATCTCTGCTGCCCTTGACCAAATGAATACACTGTCCTTCAAAATTATAATAAGAACTGCCTACCTAACAAGGTAGTCAAACGATCAGCTACTCAGTATCTCCTCAACTTCCAAGGCTAAAGATCACTATGCAATTACTTCAAGGTCATCACTTTCTAACAGATATAGCCTTCCACAACCCTCACAATGCACCTTGTCCTTTCACATTCACACCTTTCTCCCAATTCACAGAAAACAGATACCAAAGACACAGAAACACTTGCACCTGTGCCAGAACGTAGAGTCAAAATGACATAATTATAAGATCATGATGAGGACAGCTTTTTAATACTTCATGAAGCAGATATCAGTTCCTCGATTGTTCTAAGATTTTCCTTTTTAATGACTAGACCAGGGGTATTCAAATCTTACCCTACGAGGTCTGGACTACTTCTGGTTTTCTGTTCAACCGTATAATGTCCCAGGTGTCCCAGGTCCCTGATTAGAACAGAATAATTTTAAAAAGCAGTGGAACTGGCTTAGAGGTCCAGATTTGAAACTGATGGGGACTAGAAAATTATTACAGACAGTCATTTCCTCTGTTAACCTTCAAAGGCGAAATTGTAGAGTTCTCCAGCCAGGTCGTTCACCATGACCCCTTCTCCCTTGGTCTCCCTGAGCCATGCCACCTTGTCTATGAAGTCTGTGACAACGTCATTGATGGCGTTGGTGTAGGCTGAGACATGCTTGGGCATCAGCATCGGAGGGTTCAGGATACTTCTGATCCGCTGCCACTGAGCACCCATCCTGTAGTATAGACACAAACAGAATCATGCTTTAACATGGAGAAGAGATGTACTGTATAGTACTTTGAAACAAAGAAGAACTGTTTCAGAGAGAACATGCAAAACACCCATAGGTAGGCAAACCCTCATGTGTGCTGTTTTCCATTGTAACTGAGCTCCATCTACATTTCATCTAACATTTCTACCTTAGACAACTTGTTATGTACAGAGGTAGGATCTTCATTTGATCAATCTTTTGTTGCCTAGAATTTTCCCCACCACAGGAAATGCAGATTTGTGATTTAGATAAATTCACTGAAAACCAACACTTTATGCCACTTTACCTGTAATTTCAACTTGTTGTGCCAACTTGTGACAGAGTGATGTACCACTGACATATTGTTGTGTGCAAAAAGTGACACAATCGATTTGAGCTGGATGTGTCAATGGGTTTGTACATGCATAATCTATGACCAGAATAACTATTTTACCTCATTTAGCCACAAAATCCCTAGTTTGAAAGCAACTGTTTTTCTGAAAGCAGTGCTGCTCCATTTTCCTAAAATGTGGTCCCACGTGGGCCAGCCCCTAGCGATTTGAGTTCTAGCCAATGAGCCTTAGCCCTTCGCCATTTGAGTGACAACTAGCAAGATGCACACACAGCAGAGCAGGAGAGAGAGCAATGACATGGTGCAGATATCTGCACATATGTGACGTAATACGCTGTTTTTCAGGGACCACTTTTGGCTTGTGAGCGCTACTTTCAGAACTACTGGCTAAAAAGTATTCAAAAGTACCAGAAAATCTCTTTAACCTATTCCCCAAATGGACCACAATCCTTTGCTAGTACAACACTGGTTCAAGCATGACATGATGGATCATGCTGAGGTTTTATGTCCTAGGTTTTGTGTTTCATGTACAGTCTGGCTCATCTAGGCTCTGTATGCAGCCCATGGTTCAAGTGTTTGTGCTTGTCAAATTCTTGCGCATTGTCTTGTGCATGTTCCTACTACTGCATTAGGATATTAGGGCCTGTTCAGAGAAAGTAATTGTAAGCAAAGCCTCAGTAGAGTAAGGATTTCAGTCATGCTCCATATGATATGATAGTCTGCTCAGCTCACTGACTAGCTGATGTCTTGAGAATCTCTCAGGTTGTTTAAAAAAATTGGTGCAGTGACATTAGGATTTCAGGGCCTGCCTCAGTAGATCAAAGTATTATTGATGTATGGAATGTTAGGCTTAAGGGTATGAAGTGTGTATTCTTATTTTAAATGTAGGTAAGTAGTTATGTCCTTGAGTTGTTACCTACAGTGCATTTGGAAAGTATTCAGACTCCTTGACTTTTTCCACATTTTGTTACGATACAGCCTTATTCTAAAATGTTTTAAATAGTTTTTTCCCCTCACCAATCAACACATAATACCTCATAATGACAAAGCAAAAACAATTTTTTAGAAACGTTAGCAAATTTATTGAAAATAAAAAACTGCAAAATACATTTAAATACAGTTGAAGTCAGAAGTTTACATACACCTTAGCCAAATACATTTAAACTCAGTTTCACAATTCCTGACATTTAATCCTAGTAAAAATCAGTTAGGATCATCACTTTATTTTAAGAATGTGAAATGTCAGAATAATAGTAGAGAGAATGGTTTATTTCAGCTTTTCCCAGTGGGTCAGAAGTTTACATGTACCAAATACTAATTGAGTGTATTGCCTTTAAATGTTTTAACTTGAGTCAAACGCGTCGGGTAGCCTTCCACAAGCTTCCCGCAATAAGTTGGGTGAATTTTTGCCCATTCCTCCTGACAGAGCTGGTGTAACCGAGTCAGGTTTGTAGGCCTCCTTGCTCGCATACGCTTTTTCAGTTCTGCCCACAAATTTTCTATAGGATTGAGGTCAAGGCTCCGTGATGGCCACTCCGATACCTTGACTTTGTTGTCCTTAAGCCATTTTGCCACAACTTTGGAAGTGTGCTTGGGATCATTGTCCATTTGGAAGACCCATTTGCGACCAAGCTTTAACTTCCTGACTGATGTCTTGAGATGTTGCTTCAATAGAGACACATCATTTTCCTGCCTCATGATGCCATCTATTTTGTGAAGTGCACCAGGCCCTCCTGTAGCAAAGCACCCCCACAACATGATGCTGCCACCCCCGCGCTTCACGGTTGGGATGGTGTTTTTCAGCTTGCAAGCCACCCCCTTTTTCTTCCAAACATAATGATGGTCATTATGGCCAAACAGTTCTATTTTTGTTTCATCAGACCAGAGGACATTTCTCCAAAAAGTATGATCTTTGTCCCCATGTGCAGTTGCAAACCGTAGTCTGGCTTTTTATTGGTGGTTTTGGAGCAGTGGCTTCTTCCTTGCTGAGCGGCCTTTCAGGTTATGTTGATATAGGACTCATTTTACTGTGGATATAGATACTTTTGTACCCGTTTCCTCCAGCATCTTCACAAGGTCCTTTGCTGTTGTTCTGGGATTGATTTGCACTTTCCGCACCAAGGTACGGTCATCTCTAGGAGACAAAACGCGTCTCCTTCCTGAGCGGTATGATGGCCACGTGGTCCCATGGTGTTTATACTCGCGTACTATTGTTTGTACATATGAACGTGGTACCTTCAGGCATTTGGAAATTGCTCACAAGGATGAACCAGACTTGTGGAGGTCTACAATTTATTTTCTGATGTCTTGGCTGATTTCTTTTGATTTTCCCATGATGTCAAGCAAAGAGGCACTGAGTTTGAAGGTAGACCTTGAAATACATCCACAGGTACACCTCAAATTGACTCAAATGATGTCAATTAGCCCATCAGAAGCTTCTACAGCCATGACATCATTTTCTGGAATTTTCCAAGTTGTTTAAAGGCACAGTCAACTTAGTGTATGTAAACTTCTGACCCACTGGAATTGTGATACAGTGAATTATAAAGTTAAATAATCTGTCTGTAAACAATTGTTGGAAAAATTACTTGTGTCATGCACAAAGTAGATGTCCTAACCGACTTGCCAAAACTATAGTTTGTTAACAAGAAATTTGTGGAGTGGTTGAAAAACGAGTTCTAATGAAGAAATATGTAGTTCTGTCCTTGTCCTTGTCTATTAATGTTACGTATTATGTCATGTTTTATGTTTTGTTTGGACCCCAGGAAGAGTAGCTGAAGCTTTATGGGATCATAATAAAATACTAAATAATCCTGGCTGTGCAGTGACAGTAGCCTGATCATAGATTGTACTGTATAGCCAGCACCTACACTCTTAAAACAAATAGTTCCAAAATGGTTCTTCTGCAGTCCCCATGGGAGAACCCTTTTTGGTTCCAGGTAGAACCTCTGTGGAAAGGGTTCTACATGGAACCAAAAGCGTTCACATGGAACCAAAAAGGGTTCTTCAAAGGATTCTCCTATTGGGACAGCCAAATAACTTTTTGGTTCTAGATAGCACCTTTTTTTCTATGAGTGTATGACCCTTGTCATGACCATAGCAGTTGGCATGCCCGCACAAACAGATCTGGAATCAGACTACAATGAAAGGGCCCATAGGGTTGGGTTTCCACGGTCTACTCACTCTGTGAGGGGCCCATAGGCGTGGTTCCTCAGCTCGCGGTAACTCCTCCAGTGGGGCAGGTGCATGCGGGTGGGATGGCGGCCCTCCTGTCTCAACACCTGCTCAATCAGCTCAGCACTGGCCACGTTCACTATCACCAAGGGCCCGTACTTTGACTTCCACAGAGGGCCATAGATCTTGCTGTGTTCAATCTGGGGGAGAGGGGCATAATTGCAGCGTGAGGCCTACAGTAAATGCAAAACAATTTTATGGAATGGTTTTGATAAATTAGTGCATGCATGGCACATCTGGCTCTTCTGGAAAGTACAGCAAGACATAATAGTCCAAGATGTGAAGATAATAGGTTGAAAAAATTATAACTGCACATTGTTTTGTCCAATAGAGGTCTTGGTCACATTGTGCTAACTTTTTTATGATGTATACCGAGCCAAAAACACAGTTCAGATTGTTCAGACTGGTCGAAACATGACATACATTTTTCAGGAATCCCATGCATGGCTTTCTACAGTGTGGCAGGAATAATGTGATACAGTGCCTTCAGAAAGTGTTCACACCCCTTGACTTTTCCCACATTTTTTGAAAACTCACATTGTTTGTCAATGGATAAAATACCTATTGGAAAATGTTATGGGATGGAGGGAGGAAGGGATGAAAGCTGCCATTGCTACAATGCTATCACACATTTTCCAACTCTATGGACAAAGAGCTTCAAGAAAATCACTATGAAACTTCGTCACACCACCCCAAATCAACCTGACCGAAACCCTGGCACATGGACTAGGAGATTAGACATAATAATACGCAACCAGTGTGGTATAACACTAGCAGCTAGGTTTCGCAATGCACTGTAATAACACTGTACAGCACTTACTTGCATTTGATGTGTTGTCTGAAAATACCCTTTCCCGAAAAGCCAATATAAAGATCTCAGAAAGCTAGGCCCATCCAAATCATCCATAGTTTTCTGCTTATTGTTGTCCCCCACGATAGTGGTAGTGGTCGAGACATCGCGCCGCCTGTCACTAATGTAGGTTAACGTCGGTGTCACTCTTTTAATCCCGTTCCTATTCTCCTGTGTACAAACACGCAGTCCGATCTGTAATAAAGATCTGCTAAACATGTTGACGCATCAATTGTCCTTCCGACTGCTGGAAAGTGTAGTCTGTTATTCTTATCCGTACGACTGAGCTCTCTCCTGCCTATTATAATGGCCACTTGTTTTTATCTACTGAGTGAGAGGCAGCCAGCCATCCAGTGTTGGCTGTCCTAAAAGTCATTAGAAGTCGCTAAATGACGTCATCGCCTAATTTGCATAATTGGCCATGTGCATGTAATTGTGATGGAGGCTGTAGGAGGAGAGACAAAAAGTGAGTAAAAAACACCCTAAATATGTTTAGAACTACAAATGAACTTTCTTCTGTCGATTCTTGTTTTTTTTATGCCACAATTCCAACCCTCCTGCTTTATCCGCGCTTGGGACCGGCAAAAGTGACCCAAAAGAGACACTCTGGCAGAGTTACAAAGTTTTTTTGTTTGTTTTGTTTTTTCTTCAGTTTTCTTAATTTGGTTTGGTTTTTAACCTTATGGTCCACTTAGGAGCCTACAACAAGTCACAGTAAAACATGAACATTTTTAACCATAACATTTAAAAAAAAAAAATTGTATACAATCTACATTAACAATCTAAAAATGGACCAAAAAGAGACAATAGAAAAAACTGTCAATGGCAATGTGAGAAAATTATGGTAACTAGAGTAACTAGTCTGGCCCTAATTCAGGTACATTTAAAAAAAAATGTTATGTAAGCCAGGGCGGCATCAGCCAGCGGCGGCTTGCCGCATGCGCGATTCATTTGCAGTCTGGACGAGGAGGGTTGAACATCTCCTGCTCTGACTGCAGCTGGGAGGGACTGCTGCGCGAGGCCTGGGCCGCCTGTGAGTGCTTTGGGACAGGGGTGGGGCCCACGGCAGCACCCGCTGCTTGTTGAGAAGAGTAAGAACGATACGTGCTTTCACATCAGAGTCTCCAAAAGCCTCCAATAACACCAGAAAAAGTTGCTAGATTTGTCGCTAGTCGCTTTTTTGAAAATGTGTCGCTAGAGGGGTCTGAATACTCGCTAAATACAGCGACAATGTCGCTAAGTTGGCAACACTGCAGCCATCCAACTGCCACTGTTGTCCTAGTTTTTCAGAACGCTAGTAAACTTTGATACCGTTTATTGTCGGCTATCCATGTGAAGTCCCCTTTACCGCCAGAGGAAACCTTTCCCTACAATCCAAGGTTACAGTCAGTGGCTAGAGCTCTATAAATCATCAAAGGGGTTTTTGTTTTTTTAGATACCCCTACCAGAGGTAAAACAAAGCACAATCATGTTTTTTCACATATCTAATGTCTCCCATTTATGAAATGGATGACTGTGAAAAATATTTACCTGCAAAGGTGGTTAAATTGACAGATACTGTGATACCTCACACCCTCCAATCGTGAGACACAAGAGACACATAAACTCATATAACCCAATATCAGAAGCTCTGATATTTCTAACATTTGTAATACAAGTAATCAATACACAAACAAACAGCGTTAGAGTATCTTAATGCATCTTGGAAATATAGACCTGTAAACACAGAGATACAATAGGTTGAAATATCTACCATGAACAGGCTATTGTTGTAAGAATGTTGTCAAGGGTGTGTACGGGAGGTGAAGTCAGGTGCAGGAGAGCAGAGTGTAGTGAACAGGCGCACTTTAATTCCGTTCCAAAAATGACATCACATAAAAACAATAAATGTGGTTATACATTTTTGCAAATTTTACGAAAATGAAATACAGCAATATCTCATTTACATAAGTATTCACACCCCTGAGTCAAAATCAAATTTATTTGTCACATACACATGGTTAGCAGATGTTAATGTGAGTGTAGCGAAATGCTTGTAAATACAAGCGGTCAATACATGTGTCACGGATCCCTCTGGAACTTTCATTACACACACCTGTCCCCTATTCCCACTGATTAGTCCTTGTATAAGTGTGCCCTTTGTTCACCATGGTGCTGTCAATTATTGTTACTATGTCCATTGGTGCGTGTGAGTACATGTGCTGTGTGTTTTGGGCATTCGTGCCCTTGTGGATTGCGCAGATGATTACGGGTCACGTCCCGTGCGTTAATCATTGTGCACGTGTGTATTCATTCAAGGTACTCCTCGTTCTTTTATTTGGGTTTCAACCCTGTGTTTTTGTTACATGTTTGCTTGGTGTTCGTCCCCGCGTCTTTACACGGTACGCCGTAATTTGTGTACAATTTTTAAAAACTATTATGCATTCCTGCGCCTGTCTCCCGAATAATTTATACCAGCGTGACAACATGTTTTAATCACCTTTGGCAGCAATTACAGATGTGAGTTTTCCGGGTAAATCTCTAAGAGTTTTGCACACCTGGATTCTACAACATTTGCACATTGTTCTTAAAAATTCTTCTAGCTCTTTCAAGTTGGTTGTTGATAATTGTTCAACAGCCATTTTCAAGTCTTGGCATACAGTTGAAGTTGGAAGTTTACATACATCTTAGCCAAATGCATTTAAGCTCAGTTTTTCACAATTCCTGACATTTAATCCTAGTAAAAATCAGTTAGGATCACCACTTTATTTTAAGAATGTTTAATGTCAGAAAAAGGAGGATGCTTGCAAGCCAAAGAACACCATCCCAACCATGAAGCACGGGGGTGGCAGTATCATGTTGTGGGGGTGCTTTGCTGCAGGAGGGACTGGTGCACTTCACAAAATAGATGGCATCATGAGGGAGGGCAACAAAGTCAAGGTATTGGAGTGGCCATCACAAAGCCTTGACCTGAATCCTATAGAAAATTTCTGGGCAGAACTGAAAAACTTGTGTGAGCAAGGAGGCCTACAAACCTGACTCAGTTACACCAGCTCTGTCAGGAGGAATGGGCCAAAATTCACCCAACTTATTGTGGGAAGCTTGTGGAAGGCTACCTGAAACATTTGACCCAAGTTAAACAATTTAAAGGCAATGCTACCAAATACTAATTGAGTGTATGTAAACTTCTGACCCACTGGGAATGTGATGAAAGAAATAAAAGCTGAAATAAACCATTCTCTCTCCTATTATTCTGACATTTCACATTCTTAAAATAAAGTGGTGATCCTAAATGACCGAAGACAGGGATTTTTCACTAGGACTAAATGTCAGGAATTGTGAAAAACTGAGTTTAAATGTACAGTTAAAGTCTGTTTACATACACCTTAGCCAAATGCATTTAAACTCAGTTTTTCACAATTCCTGACATTTAATCCTAGTACAAATTCCCAACGCTACCAAATACTAATACACTCAATTAGTATTTGGTAGCGTTGCATTTAAATTGTTTAACGTGGGTCAAACGTTTCGTGGAGTGGTTGAAAAACGAGTTTTAATGACTCCAACCTAAGTGTATGTAAACTTCCGACTTCAACTATAGATTTTCATGCTAACGAGCAAATTGACTAGGAAAGTTATTCATCAGCTACCAAAAAGTAAAGTTTAATCTCTTTCTGGTAGCTGATTAACAGATAACGTGTCATGTCAAATTTGCTGTAATTCAGTGCTGTACGGTCATGACTGACAAAAACACATATAGTGACACATGTTTTTTGATGTTGTGGCTATTGTTATTTATGGGACTCCCAATCACGGCCTGATGTGATTCAGCACAATAGCCCATAATGACAAAGTGAAAACATGTTTTCAGACATTTTTGCTAATTTATTGAGAATGAAATACAGAAATATATCATTCACATAAGTATTCAGACCCTGACTTCGTAGACGCACCTTTGGCAGCGATTACAGCTGTGAGTTTTCTAGGTAAATCTCTAAGAGCTTTACACACCTGGATGTACAACATTTGCTCATTATTCTTTTTAAAATTCTTCAAGCTCTGTCAAATAGGTTGTTGATCATTGTTAGACAACCATTTTCAGGTCTTGCCATAGATTTGTGGTGAGTGCATAGTTCCGGTGCACTATTATGCTGCTTGGGTTGAGCTGGCACATTTATTTTGTCCAAAAAATTATGTCCACCATCCTGGCTGTATGCCCTGGAGTTGCCGTACATGTTGATTTGGTGACATTATAGTGAATGGGGTGGATGCAACCACACAGGTGACAGGTGTTCACTACAATGAACCAACACAACCTGACACTATTTGACAAGAAATGCCATCAACTTAGTGGGCCTTCGCATGTCATAGGAATTGTGCCTATCCAATGTCATCGCCATCCCGAATCTCCCAGTCTGCCCTAGAGTTGACAAACAGTACCAGTCAAAAGTTTGGACCCACCTACTCATTCAAGGGTCTTTCTTTATTTTTACTATCTTCTACATTGTAGAATAATAATGAAGACATCAAAACTATGAAAAAACATATGTGGAATCATGTAGTAAACAAAAAAGTGTTAAACAAATCAAAATATATTTTATATTTGAGATTCTTCAAAGTAGCCTTCCTTTGCCTTGATGACAGCTTTGCACCCTCCTGGCATTCTCTCAACCAGCTTCACCTGGAATGCAGATGGAAGTGTTTAGTCCCTGGGTCCTTAGCTTCGTGATGAACTTTGTCTGCACTATGGTGTTGAACGCTGAGCTGTAGTCAATGAACAGCATTCTCACATAGGTGTTCCTTTTGTTCAGGTGGGAAAGGGCAGTGTGGAGTGCGATTGAGATTGGGTCATCTGTTGATCTTTTGGGGCAGGATGCAAATTGGAGTGGGTCTAGGGTTTCTGGCATGATGGTGTTGATGTGAGCCATGACCAGCCTTTCAAAGCACTTAATGGCTACCGACGTGAGTGCTACGGGGCAGTAATCATTTAGGCAGGTTACCTTTGCTTTCTTGGGCACAGGGACTATGGTGGTCTGTTTGAAACATGTAGGTATTACAGACTCGGTCAGGGAGAGGTTGAAAATGTCAGTGAAGACACTTGCCAGTTGGTCATCGCATGCTTTGAGTACACATCCTGGTAATCTGTCTGGCCCCGCGGCTTTGTGAATGTTGACCTGTTTAAAGGTCTTGCTCACGTTGGCTATGGAGAGCATGATCACACAGTCGTCCAGAACAGCTGTTGCTCTCATGCCTGCTTCAGTGTTGCTTCCCTCAAAGCAAGCATAAAAGGCATTTAGCTCGTCTGGTAGGCTCGCGTCACTGGGCAGATCACGGCTGGGTTTCCCTTTGTAGTCCGTAATATTTTTCAATCCCTGCTACATCCGACAACATCAGAGCCAGTGTAGTAGGATTCAATCTTAGTGCTGTATTGACACTTTGCCTGTCTGATGGTTTGTCTGAGGGCATAGCCGGAATTCTTCTATGTGTCTGGATTATTGTCCCGGTCCTTGAAAGCGGCAGCTCTAGCCTTTAGCTCTGTGCAGATGTTGCCTGTAATCCATGGCTTCTTGTTGTGAAATGTACGTACGGTCACTGTGGGGATGACGTCGCCGATGTACTTATTGATGAAGCCGGTGGCTGAGGTGGTATACTCCTCAATGCCATTGGAAGAATCCCAGAACATATTCCAGTCAGTGCTAGCAAAACAGTCCTGTAGCGTAGCATCCGCGTCATCTGAACACTTCTGTATTGAGTGAGTCACTGGTACTTCCTTATAGAATTATGGTCAGATTTGCCAAATGGAGGGCGAGGGAGAGCTTTGTATGCGGTTCTGTATGTGGTGTAAAGATGGTCTAGAGTTTTTTTTCCTCTGTTTGCACATGTGACATGCTGGTAGAAATTAGGTAAAACAGATTTAAGTTTGCCTGCATTAAAGTCTCCGGCCACTATGACCACCGCTTCTGGATGAGCATTTTCTTGTTTGCTCATGGCCTTATACAGCTCGTTGAGTGCAGTCTTAGTGCCAGCATCGATTTGTGGTGGTAAATAGACGGCTACGAATAATATAGATGAGAACTCTTGGTAGATATTGTGGTCTACAGCTTATCGTGAGGTATTCTACCTCAGGCGAGCAATACCTCGAGACTTCTTTAATATTAGACATTGCACACCAGCAGTTATTGAAAAAACACATTAAAAAATATATATTATTACCATTTGAACAATATTTATTTGAGCCACTAAGCAGAGCCACATTAGAACACATCACAAACATTGTTTCAAAAATGTATTTAAACCCTGAATACCTGCCTCTAACATGCATCCTTTATCCTGATCTTGTCCACGTAAGATATGATCACAGTCAAACCACAATGCGACTTTTTAAGTCATGTACACTTGTCTAAAAATGTGGTCACAAACACAATGTGCAGGAAAAAGGATACATGTTAAAACCAGGTATAAGTAAGGGTTTGAGTAACACACCAACATCGATGGTGCTAAATACTTACCCTACGGGACACCAGTACAGAAGATGTGCAGCTAGGTGCAATAAACCCACATATCAGACATGGTATTGCAGTAGGCCTATTCTGAAGCTAGCCTTCTCAGATGATTGAAGGCAGAAATTGCTGTTGTACCGCAGCAAGAAGACATGCTTTAGATGAGCATCAGACATCCTGTTTCGCTGAGGGGTAAACAGGTTTCCACCATAGCTGAAAAGACGGTCAACTGGCCACTGGAGAGTAGTGTAGTGTTGTACTTTAGAAACAAGTTCTGGACTATGGGGAATGATTTCAAGGAGCCAAAGACTTGTCTTTGTCTTCGAGGTACTTCCTCACCTCATCCTCTGCAGTGCCACTGGCCCTTGTTGTTGCACCTCCGAACACAGAAAAGTTGTCTTCTGACTCATCAGACTCGTTCATCAACCTCTTGGGAGTGTGTGTTCTCCAAAGATGCTGCTTTTTGAACTAATGTGCTCCGCATCTCCTCTCTCTTTCCAGGGTTCAGCGAACACAGTCGAAACTTTGGCACGGTAGCATTTGCCATTTTTGCTTCATGGGTGCTTAGCATAGGTCCAAACCAGCGGCCTATAGCCTCAATGACCTCAGTGATGATGTGTGCATTGAATGTCGCAAGAGGTATATTCTCTGAGAGCTTAGACTTCAAGCTTAGGATTGTTGGGATAAGAAAGCCAAGAAAACACTTATTCTCTCCCTGAAGAAGATTAATAGAGAATGCGAGTGGCTGTAGGACTGTACTGTACTACTTGAGAAAAGCAATCTCACAAGGATGTAGTTTGCTGCTTCCCAGATTTGCCCCAGCTGGTCATCTGTGAGGGCTATGAGTTTGGAGATGGCACGGTACTCTGAGCTCCATCTTGTCACACATGGCACAGTTACTTTCATGCTTGCAATGTCCTCTATTGCCTCTGAAGCTAATGTGGACCTATGTACTTTGTTCCAAATGCTGGAACATTTTGACATTGCACTTCTGTACAATTTTCGTGACGGACCTTGGGGTTCAGCTTTGTCCACCTCATTGATGGCGATGAGGTTGAGGGTGTGTGCCATACAACGCTGATGTGGAGGGAGAAAAAAGTTCAGTTCTTGCTCAACCTCCTCAAGAATCGCACCCGTATCATCAAACCCCACTCCATCATCCGTCTCATCTTGCTCCTCTTCATTTCCACTGAACTCCTGGAATGCCTTTACAAAGTTTCTTCCATTGTCTGTCACTATGGCGTTCACTTTGTGCTGAATTTTAAAGTCTGCATGTATTTCACTTAACTTGGTAGAAATCACATTGTAGGTATGACGTCCTCTCAGTCTCGCACAAGCCAAAGCAGCTGACTTCCTCTCCAAGGTGTCCTCCTCGAGCCAGTGGCATCTCATGCCGAAGAAACTTCTGTTATGGGCAGACCAGGTGTTTGATGTGGTGCAGACTGACTTTACACTCTGGAGTTTGGTGGAGAGAGCTTCTTTCATGGACTCAAATTACCTTTCAATTTGTTGCATCAAAGTCTTTCTACACATGACATTTCTCCCAACACTGATTCCTTCTACTAGCTTGCGGAATGAAAGCACCTCTACTCGTGAATATGGTGGTTTATAATGTTTGTCTAGGAATACTGAAATATTTTTTTTTCAACTATGGACGAATATAGTATTATACTTTGAGTTATTTATTTGGGTTGAAAAAATTATTGAACAGCAGGAAAACTGCTGTGTGGCTTTATTGATTTGGATACCATGTTACTCTGAAACCATAGCTAGCTAACTTGCTAATTAAGTTAGCAACAACCCTGACAGTGAGCATCTTGTTATGTTGGGTTACAGAGTGCAACTTGCTTTCAAAACATTTTTTAATTTAATTTTTTATTTAGCTAGCTAGGCTATGTAGCCCAGTGAATCTCACCCAACTATCTACAACTGATTTATCTTAGTTAAAATATATTTTAATCAGCGAAATTTGTAACAAATTAGCACAATAGCATACTTGCTATGATATCTTCCTAACTACAGTAGCTAGCAACCGACAGAGCAGCCTTAAGTGAGCAGCATACCACATAGTGTCCGAGAGTTGGCAAGCAAATTAGCAAACTAAACAGGCCAGCTAGCTAGAAATCTGACTAACTAGGTAGCTAGTACTCTCTGAAATCTCCGACTATTGGTAACATTGTGAAGACGGCCTGTCTGTCTCTACAGACTAGCTAGCTAAGCAAGCTAACGCGGCACACCTGCCAATCGCCATCCTTACCTCCAAGTGTTCCCTTCAAGTCGAGTCTCTGGATGTCGACAGCAGCTTTACCGTGGGCAAACATAGTTTGCAATGAACTGTTACATTCCTACCCTTTTCTTCTATAAAAATAAATTGTTCTTTGAAACGCCATCCAAAAAATGCACTGCATTGTTTGAGGGCATTTTCTGTTAAACCTTAAAGTGTTAAAGTGTGTGTGCATTAATAAGAGGCCTGTTCTAACTGTTCTGTGTGGGTAGTATGACCCCATGATATCTGGGCGCTCAGCCAAAAGCTGACAGATACTAACTGGTTCCTCTTAGCTTAACTGGAGACAGGGCAAAGTGTTATATTCTGCACACAAGTGATAGAGCTATTGTTCTGTTTGGAGCCTGTTTCTGGGCGAAAGATACATGTTTTGTGTGTGTGTGTGTGTGTGACCAGTACGACCACACATCATCTGGGCCGACAGTCAAAGGCGCTTGCTTGCCCAACTTGGGGGAACCGTTGAGCTACTGTTATAGGAAGTATGTCTGGAGTGACTACTGTCATTCTGGCCCCTGTTGACCTCACTCAGTTGTGACAGACCGAGGCAACCTTTTTACCCATTTGTCTCCCTTCACCAACACATTCACATACATAGGGTCATGTGTTTTGCAGATGCTTGCATGGGGTAGCTTGACTATATAAATGCTCCTGTACTTTTTGACCAGGATGCTCTCGCTCCATTTCACCTACGTGGGTGGTGTGACCAGCCTCCTTATTATACACTGCTCAAAAAAATAAAGGGAACACTTAAACAACACAATGTAACTCCAAGTCAATCACACTTCTGTGAAATCAAACTGTCCACTTAGGAAGCAACACTGATTGACAATAAATGTCACATGCTGTTGTGCAAATGGAATAGACAAAAGGTGGAAATTATAGGCAATTAGCAAGACACCCCCAATAAAGGACTGATTCTGCAGGTGGTGACCACAGACCACTTCTCAGTTCCTATGCTTCCTGGCTGATGTTTTGGTCACTTTTGAATGCTGGCGGTGCTCTCACTCTAGTGGTAGCATGAGACGGAGTCTACAACCCACACAAGGGGCTCAGGTAGTGCAGCTCATCCAGGATGGCACATCAATGCGAGCTGTGGCAAGAAGGTTTGCTGTGTCTGTCAGCGTAGTGTCCAGAGCATGGAGGCGCTACCAGGAGACAGGCCAGTACATCAGGAGACGTGGAGGAGGCCGTAGGAGGGCAACAACCCAGCAGCAGGACCGCTACCTCCGCCTTTGTGCAAGGTGGAGCACTGCCTGAGCCCTGCAAAATGACCTCCAGCAGGCCACAAATGTGCATGTGTCTGCTCAAACGGTCAGAAACAGACTCCATGAGGGTGGTATGAGGGCCCGACGTCCACAGGTGGGGGTTGGGCTTACAGCCCAACACCGTGCAGGACGTTTGGCATTTTCCAAAGAACACCAAGATTGGCAAATTCGCCACTGGCGCCCTGTGCTCTTCACAGATGAAAGCAGGTTCACACTGAGCACATGAGCACATGTGACAGACGTGACAGAATCTGGAGACGCCGTGGAGAACGTTCTGCTGCCTGCAACATCCTCCAGCATGACCGGTTTGGCGGTGGGTCAGTCATGGTGTGGGGTGGCATTTCTTTGTGGGGCCGCACAGCCCTCCATGTGCTCGCCAGAGGTAGCCTGACTGCGATTAGGTACCGAGATGAGATCCTCAGAGCCCTTGTGAGACCATATGCTGACACATGCACATTTGTGGCCTGCTGGAGGTCATTTTGCAGGACTCAGGCAGTGCTCCACCTTGCACAAAGGCGGAGGTAGCGGTCCTGCTGCTGGGTTGTTGCCCTCCTACGGCCTCCTCCACGTCTCCTGATGTACTGGCCTGTCTCCTGGTAGCGCCTCCATGCTCTGGACACTACGCTAACAGACACAGCAAACCTTCTTGCCACAGCTCGCATTGATGTGCCATCCTGGATGAGCTGCACTACCTGAGCCACTTGTGTGGGTTGTAGACTCCGTCTCATGCTACCACTAGAGTGAGAGCACCGCCAGCATTCAAAAGTGACCAAAACATCAGCCAGGAAGCATAGGAACTGAGAAGTGGTCTGTGGTCACCACCTGCAGAATCAGTCCTTTATTGGGGGTGTCTTGCTAATTGCCTATAATTTTGCACAACAGCATGTGAAATTTATTGTCAATCAGTGTTGCTTCCTAAGTGGACAGTTTGATTTCACAGAAGTATGATTGACTTGGAGTTACATTGTGTTGTTTAAGTGTTCCCTTTATTTTTTTGAGCCGTGTACTATGTTTTTAATAAAAGTAATACCTTGATTGATTATTGACTTTGCCTCTCCTCATTATTAGGTAAAGGTATATTTTCCACCACAATTGGTGGGCCATACCTTTTTCTTTTGTAACCAAACATCCCTTCTAAATTTGAAAGTAATCCTAGGAGTAACTATCTACTTTTTCAAAAGTATCTTTAATGTATATCTTTATATGTATATACTGTACTCTATACCATCTACTGCATCTTGCCATCTTGATGTAATGTATCACTAGCCACTTTAATCAATGCCACTTTTATATGTTTACATATCCTACATTACTCATCTCATATGTATATACTGTACTCTTGTATATACTGTACTCTTTTTTTATGTACATATTCTTATTCATTCCTTTACCCTTGTGTGTATAAGGTAATTGTTGTGAAATTGTTAGGTTAGATTACTCGTTGGATATTACTGCATTGTCGGAACTAGAAGCACAAGCATTTCGCTACACTCGCATTAACATCTGCTAACCATGTGTATGTGACAAATAAAATTTGATTTGATTACAATATTTTTGCTGGTAACGTAACGGATTACAGTTAGTGTTTTTGTAATCCATTACATGTAAGGGATTACATGTAATCCGTTACTACCAAACCTTGCTTGTGACTTAATTTGGACATCAGCTGTATGATTCGTGAGCAGTGGCGACCCGTGATCCTAAATTATAATTAGCCTATTTTGCATGTTATTTTGGCATTTATTCGTGTTACATAACAGTTTGCAAACAAACTATGTCACCGCAGAATCTTCATGGAGAGCTAGGCAGTTCAAGCTCTCTTGGGTGCTGTCATAAATGTACATTAAAAGTGCCCATCCAAGAAGGCTCAAGGTCATTGGCCACAAATAAAATGTCAAGTCACATTATATCTACCATAGTGTTGATTGGACTGATCATGTCAACATCATACTTTCAAAATCTTAGTTAGCTAGACAAGCAGTCGTCATCATGAATCATGTTGACAATTGTCGTGGAAATATTCAGTCAATAATATTTCTCAGATACTGGAGCTTGTGAGTTCAAATATACTTTATTACAAAGTAATATAAGCCGAGCTGGTTCATGAACCAACTCCCTTTCCAGCCTTGGCACACACTTTTTTATACAGTTTTCCTCCTTACGTCCTTACGTAACTCCTCTTTATTTGAATGATTCATCCCCTCTGGCATTTAGCCACCATTATCTTTTTGCCTTGCACTAATTTTAGCTTGGTTTCACATTATGGCATAGATTATATTTGTGGCTTAACCATAGCAACAGTAAAAATTTGGCCATAGCAATTGTACAAAAATAAACAGACATGCCCACTCCCAAGACAGGTGCATATCTAATGGTATCTAATGACCTAGACACACATATAGAGTGCACTTATCCTGCTGACTACTCTAAGATGTCACACATGAACTGAAAAATTCCCAATACAATCTACTGGCAAATCCTTTTCAAATGAAAATAAATTATAGATAAAAACGTATCGGTGCGTATCTGCCATTGGACATAAACATTACACAACAATGTCGGAAATCGCAAATTCAACAATGAGTCGTTTGGAAGAAATCAGTGGCTATGTGAAGTAATCAGTATTTTGCTTCCCTGCTATTTGGTGGAGAGGGTGTGTGGTCCAAGTCTGGGTTTAAGGATTTAAAACATCTGTCTGAAAGTGTCTATTTTTCAAGCTTAAAAGGATAAACATTCACAAGCAACACCATGGACAAGAAAAGGTTGAATACATTGGCCATGCTGCCAACCTGCTGTGTTCAAAACAACTGGGAACTCAGAACTGAAAAATATCGGACTTTGGTGAGTTCAAGACAACTGGGAACTCTGAAAAAACGACTGGGAAAATAGGTTTTGAACGGTCATACCAAGTCGGGAACTTGTGTTGCTTTCTAGAGCTCCGGCTTTGCTACCAGAAGATCACTGAAGTCTTGAAAATACTATAAATACAAAGAATGCCAGACTTTGATGACAAAGTTTTCCCACAAGAGAGACCGCGCGCCACCTTGTGAGCACAGCACAACAATAGTGAGTCGAAAAATAAGCCTATGTCTTGTATGCTGCTGCATAAATAATGTAATATGCCAGGGATATATGTATAATACTAAGTGTATATTGTGTAGTAAGCTGTTAGTTGCCCGTGTGTCTCACCCTAATAATTTGGTCCCCCTCAGAACTTAGCCTACACTATTCTGACTTGGTGGTGCACATGTAGCCTATATCCAGTTTTAGAGAAATATTGTAAAAGCTTTCATTGTTTGTTTATATGCCCCTGTTATTTATCCTACGTTTCTGACTTGGTGTACAGAGAGAATACTGTAAGAACGGCCCATGTTCTGAATTGTGTCACTGTCCATTTCAAAAGTGCTAAACAAATAGGGTTTTAGCTGGCTCATTATTGTCTTAATCGAAATTACGGCTTGCCTCTTATCCGCTCATCGTTCCCTTATACCATAGTTTGTACATCTCAATTGTTATATTGCTTACATAAGTCTATCTCATTAGTATCTTATTCATAATTTTAGGCAATGTTGTAATGATGCATTTCTTTGTTTTGCTTACTTATAGCTCATGTTCTTTTCTCCACGAAGAGGGAATACTATAATGTTGTTGGGTCTGTAACCATGTTTGCCAGTGAAAGTTCAGTATAAGACCCATGTAATTCCAGTTGATATTGCAAGAATTGTTTTGTTTGCGCAATGCGCTGTCTGTGCATTGGTATAGGCCTATTGTCTATAAAAGTGGATCCTCATGATTCTATTTTCCTTCCTTTTTAGACCACATACAGTTCCTTGGGAAAGTATTCAGACCCCTTGACTTTTCCACATTTTGTTACATTACAGACTTATTCTAAAATTGATTAAATAAAACAATTCTCCGCAATCTACATACAATACCCCATAATGACAAAGCGAAAACAGGTTTTTAGAATTTAGAACAGAAATACCTTATTTACATAAGCATTCAGACCCTTCGCAATGAGACTCGAAATTGAGCTCAGGTGCATCCTGTATCCATTGATCATCCTTGAGATGTTTCTACAACTTGATTGAAATCCATCTGTGGTAAATTCAATTGATTTGGCAGGCACACACCTGTCTATATAAGGTCCCACGAAAAACAGTGCAAGTCAGAGCAAAAACCAAGCCATGAGGTTGAAGGAATTGTCCGTAAAGCTCCAAGACAGGATTGTGTTGAGGCAGAGATCTGGAGAAGGGTACCAAAAAACGTCTACAGCATTGAAGGTCCACAAGAACATCATTCTTAAATGGAAGAAGTTTGAAACCACAAAGACTCTTCCTTGAGGTGGCCGCCCGGCCAAACTGAGCAATCAGGGGGAGAAGGGCCTTGATTAGGGAGGTGACCAAGAACCCGATGGTCACTCTGACAGAGCTCTGGAGTTCCTCTGTGGAGATGGGAGAACCTTCCAGAGGGACAACCATCTCTGCAGCACTCCACCAATCAGGATTTTATGGTAGAGTGGCCACTCCTCAGTAAAAGGCACATGACAGTCCGCTTGGAGTTTGCCAAAAGGCACCTAAAGACTCTCAGACCATGAGAAACAAGATTCTCTGGTCTGACGAAACCAAGAATGAACTCTTTGGCCTGAATCGTAAGCGTCATGTCTGGAGGAAACCTGCCATCATCCCTACGGTGAAGCATGGTGGTGGCAGCATCATGCTGTGGGGATTTTCAGCTGCAGGGACTGGGAGACTAGTCAGGATCGAGGGAAAGATGAACAGATCAAAGAGAGATCCCTTGATGAAAATCTGCTCCAGAGCGCTCAGGATCTCAGACTGGAGCGAAGGTTCACCTTCCAACAGGACAATGACCATAAGGACAATGACCATAAGCACACAGCCAAGACAATGCAGGAGTGGCTTCGGGACAAGTCTCTGAATGTCCTTGAGTGTTCCAGCCAGAGCCCGGACTTGAACCGGATCAAACTTCTCTGGAGAGACCTGAAAATAGCAGTGCAGCAACACTCCCCATCCAATCTAACAGAGCTTGAGAGGATCTGCAGAGAAGAATGGGATAAACTCCCCAAATACAGGTGTGCCTAGCCTGTAGCGTCATACCCAAGAAGACTCGAGGCTGTAATCGCTGTTAAAGTTGCTTCAACAAAGTACTGAGTAAAGTGTCTGAATACTAATCTAAATGTGATATTTCAGGGTTTAAAAAAAAAGAAAATTAGCAAAAATGTTTTAAAACCTGTTTTTACTTTGTCATTATGGGGTATTGTGTGTAGATTGATGAGGGGGAAAAAACTAATTTAATTAATACATTTTAAAATATATATTTTTTTTTAAAGTCAAGAGGTCTGAATACGGGGCCTAATGCCGCAGTGGTCTAAGGCCGCAATGCCGCAGTGGCCTAATTAGGCCGCAGTGGCCTAATGCCGCAGTGGTCTAAGGCATTGCATCGCAGTGCTAGCTGTGCCACCAGAGACTCTGGGTTCGAGTCCAGGCTCTGTCGCAGCCGGCCGCGACCGGGAGGTCCATGGGGCGACGCACAATTGGCCGAGCGTTGTCCGGGTTAGGGAGGGTTTGGCCGGTAGGGATATCCTTGTCTCATCGCGCACTAGCGACTCCTGTGGCCGGCCGGGCGCAATGCGCGCTGACCAGTTCGCTAGGTGTACGGTGTTTCCTCCGACACATTGGTGCGGCTGGCTTCCGGGCTGGATGCGCGCTGTGTTAAGAAGCAGTGCGACTTGGTTGGGTTGTGTTTCGGAGGGACGCATGGCTCTCGACCTTCGTCTCTCCCGAGCCCGTACGAGAGTTGTAGCGATGAGACAAAACAGTAACTACTAACAATTGGATACCACGAAAAAGGGGGTAAAAAAAAAAGAACAAAAAGAGGTCTGAATACTTTCCGAAGGCACTGTAGGGCAAATAAAATTATTCAAATGGTAAATTAACCGCATCTCTCTCTCACTCTGTGGTGGCGTAAATAAGAGTCAAGGTAAGTTCTCAACATCTTGCTGAATTTATCTAAACTAATTCCTATCTGAATTTCTGTCGGTGTCCATTTTGAAAGTGCTGAAGGAAGACCTAACTCGTCGCAGCTCGTTTGCTTGTACTTGCTTATACTTAGAGATACTGTAAATGTTAATGATATAAGAACAAACCTCATGAATTTACTGAACAGAAATGTAATAATGTTTGTGTATGGTTCAAAACTCATGTTGGCATTCGTTATTATTGAGGGATAATCCGAGTTACACAAATCCACAAGGAGTCATTAGAAATCATATTTATTTAAGCAAGTCAGTCATATCAGCTATGGTTTTAAAAAGGCAGTTGAATGAAATGTTTCGCTGCCAGACAAGGCTCCGTTGATTTTCAGGTGTAGCTGTGGTAAGGATTCACACCATGGTGCTGAAAGGAATGCTCCGCTGTTGGGACAGCTTTATATAGGCCCTAACAGTTTGTGGGCACCGTTTTTTCACCGTTATAGTGGAATTAATGTATTGTTTAGTGTTGTGGTTTTGCTGGCATGCATCTAAAAAAAATGGTTGAGTTTGCCCCAACAAGATTTACATGCTAAAATCGCCACTGCTCATGAGACTTGATTTTCATCTTGCGCACTGTGTAAGCATATCTGTCCGTTATATCAGAGTGCTGCAGGTTATGTGCTTTCTGTTCTGTGTCTAGACCAATCAGATTCCCGGAAATCACAGGTTGTGCAGGCCGGGCACAAAGCACATTAACTAGCAAAACGCTCACCGCTCCACTGTCCTCCGGTAAATATATACTGAACAAAAATATAACGCAACATGTAAAGTGTTGGACCCATGTTTCATGCTCTGAAATAAAAGACCCCAGAAATGTTCCATATGCACAAAAAGCACATTTCTCTCAGATGTTGTGAACAAATTTGTTTAGATTGCTATTAGTGAGCATTTTTCATTTGCCAAGATAATCCATCCACCTGACAGGTGTGGCATATCAAGAAGCTGATTAAACAGCATGATCATTACACTGGTGCACCTTGTGCTGAGGACAATAAAAGGCCACTCTAAAATGAGCAGTTTTGTCACACAGCACAATGCCACAGATGGCTCAAGTTTTGAGGGAGCATGCAATTGGCATGTTGACTGCATGAATGTCCACCAGAGCTGTTGCCAAAGAATTTAATGTTCATTTCTCTACCATAAGCAGCCTCCAACGTCATTTTAGAGAATTTGGCAGTACGACCAACAGGCCTCACAACTGCAGACCACATGTAACCACGCCAGCCCAGGACTTCTGTATCCGGCTTCTTCACCTGCGTGATTAGCTGAGACCAGCCACCAGGACAGCTGATGAAACTGTGGGTTTGCACATCCTAATTATTTCTGCACAAACTGTCAGAAAACGTCCCAGGGAAGCTCATCTGCGTGCTTGACCTGACTGCAGTTTGGGTCGTAACCGAATTCAGTGGGCAAATGCTCACCTTCGATTGCCAGAACTGTGCTCTTATAGGATTAATCCCAGTTTCAAATGTACCAGGCAGATGGCAGTCAGCGTGTATGGCGTTGTGTGGATGAGCGGTTTGCAGTGCCCCATGGTGGCAGTGGGTTATTGTATGCGAAGCCATACACAACGGACAGAAAACACAATTACGTTTATTCGATGGCAATTTGAATGCACAGAGATACTGTGACAAGATCCTGAGGCCCATTGTCGTGCCATTCATCTGCCGCCATCACCTCATGATGCACGGTCCCATGTCGCAAGGATCTGTACACAATTCCTGGAAGCTGAAAATGTCCCAGTTCTTCCATGGCCTGCATACTCACCAGACATGTCACCCATTGAGTATGTTTGGGATGCTCTGGATCGACATGTACGACAGCATGTTCTATTTCCCACCAATATCCAGCAACTTCGCACAGCCATCGAAGAGGAGTGGGACAAGATTCCACAGGCCCCAATCAACAGCCTGATCAACTCTATGTGAAGGAGATGTCGTTCTGCATGAGGCAAATGGTGGTCACACTAGATACTGACTGGTTTTCTGATCCACACCCCTACCTTTATTTTTTCTTCAGGTATCTGTGACCAACATATGCATATCTGTATTCCTAGTCATGTGAAATCCATAGATTAGGACATAATGAATTTATTCCCTTATATGAACTGTAACTATATTTATATAGCCTGACAACACATCACTCCTGACATACAGACGCAAGAACCCTTTACAGAAATGTATGTGAAGAAAACAAGATGATTTCTCAGTCTGCTCAACTGAGCTGGTAATTGTTAAAAGATTTTATATAGGGTTAAGATAAATGATTAAATAATTCTACCCGGAAACTTAACCATTAGGGATTAGAGGTTATGTAGCATGGACAAGGAGTAATTAAAAATAATAAACAGTTGGACCTGGGAAGAGAGGAATGTATGTGTGTGCCGAAAGAAAACAAAGAGGAGCCTTAACCTATGTTTGAACCGATCCAGCTATAACTCTGGGGAGATAAGATAGGACAGGGAGAGCCCCTCCAGGTTTCCCTTATCTGGGGGGGACTGGAACTGTCAGCTGAGTGGTAATAAACTGTGGTGAGACTCCAGGAGAAAAAGAGAGAATCCAAATGTTAGTGTGTATGTATGTGCGTAGGTTAAGAGAAGGTTATAAAAGGAACGTCTTTGTATATGCACAGCAGCGCTCTCGTAAATAAATTTTCTGACTATCGTAGCTGGGCCTCCATCTGATTCATTTCAACCAGTTTCCTACAAATTCTGGGTTTCAGGCTGAGTAGTTAATTGAATTGGGTTGATGAACATCGAGAACATAATTTTCATGACAGTAATGTAATGTGGTAATGTAATGTAGCCTATGTATAGCCCATTTATTTGTGTTTGGATAAAATGTGAATGTGATCAAATTTGGCTAAATTCCACCTATTGTATCTCTGTGTTTACATGTCTATATTTCCACCTATTGTATCTCTGTGTTTACATGTCTATATTTCCCCCTATTGTATCTCTGTGTTTACAGGTCTATATTTCCACCTATTGTATCTCTGTGTTTACATGTCTATATTTCCACCTATTTTATCTCTGTGTTTACAGGTCTATATTTCCACCTATTGTATCTCTGTGTTTACATGTCTATATTTCCCCCTATTGTATCTCTGTGTTTACAGGTCTATATTTCCACCTATTGTATCTCTGTGTTTACAGGTCTATATTTCCACCTATTTTATCTCTGTGTTTACATGTCTATATTTCCACCTATTTTATCTCTGTGTTTACATGTCTATATTTCCACCTATTGTATCTCTGTGTTTACATGTCTATATTTCCAAGATATCCTAATGATGTTTGTTTGTGTATATAGGGCAGACGACTACTTGTATTCCACATTTTAGCAATGTCAGAGCTTGCGATATTGGGTTAAATTAGTTTGTGGCCCACCCCAAGCCAGACATTATTCTGTACTTTTAGAGTTTAGGGGGTATGTCCCAATATCTATCAATTTAACCACTTTTGCAGTAAAATATTTTTACACAAACATCCGTTTCATAAACGGGAGACGGAGATGTGAAAAAACATGGTTGTTTTGTTCTACCTTGGGTAGAGGTATCTAAAAAAGATGGGGCCTTGCCAAATGCATCCCTCTGATACCAAATATAGAAACATATTGTGATTTGCTAACATTTCAATTTACATCTAGGAATATCTCTAGGCAGAATTTCTCATTTGCAAAGTTTTAATTACATTAGTATTGCACAGCAGCTGGTTCCCCCCCCCAACTTGAGTAAGAGAATAGTGCATAATAAAGCATTCCAACATAAGATAAATAAAAGAGACCTAACACAAACGCTGACAAACAATTTAACATTTTATTTATCGAAAAAGTCAATAGTTACTTATTCATGACCACCTACTGAATCCACAATTCTTCCAACATATTACTATTATTATTACAATTTATTGTTATTTATCCAGTCAGAGGCTGTTTCCTCACTCTCTGCCCTTCTTTCCCAGTTGCCCGAGTTTGTTATGAGAGGTCATGGTTGTTACATCCCAATAATCTCTCCTTTCTCCTGAAGTGTGCACTCATTCACAACTCCCCACAAATATAAAGGCATGGGATTGGTGGAGGCATGGGCTAGGAGTTTCCATATGCCAGTGATTTCCTTTCGAATCCATGAAGGGAAGTGAACAAGTGCACACTTCGGGAGAAAGGAGAGATTATTGTGACGAAATAATATATCCTGCGGTAGCAAGATATGACCTGGGCTCTTTCTCAGAAGTCTTTCCTGGATTCCTCACGTGTCTCATGAATTCCTTGATGAATCACCTCTTTCTTAAAATGCAATGGAGAAGATCCAAGCTTAATACCCTCAAGCCTTCTCCTCCAATGCATTTTTTTTAGAACGAGTCGATGAATGAAATCAGCAAAGAAACCCTTTTAAGACTCGCCCCTGTAACAATAGCAACAGAAGAGATGGTAGTAAACGGAAAGGCAGTTCTAAAGGCAGCGCTAAAGACTCACTGGCATCAGGCTCTAGTTTACCTACACTCCCATTGCTCTGACGCCCATACAATATATTAAGCTGTTGGTCTTTGAGTAAATATGTTAAATATAAATATTCATTAGTCAGATTCAAGTATTGAAGGTTTAAAGCTACAAAGCCAAGTAATCTTTCAAATACATTAAGTAGCAACACTGAGCAAAATCGTTAAGTTGCGTTTACCCCACGCTAGGCTAAATCAATCCATTTCAAGTAGTGCACTAGTTTCCTCAAATACCCCCCACCTTTATGTTGCTAGGCCATATATATTAAACAAAAAAAGTAACATGAAGATAAATCCTAATAAACTAAATGATATGACTGCTTCAACCTATTCCCTATACTTTAAGAGTAATTATTTCACAGCAGAAAGGCTAAGTACTACAACTAATGAAACACTGACGCTATCCTTGATAACAGCAGTACCTTGTCTGTTCAAATCAGGAATATGGTTCCCAGTTCACTTTGGCCAACTAGTAGTAACACTAAACTAGTAGTAACTAGTAAATACTCAAATGAACAGTGAAAATAATCCAGTTCAAATGTGTAGATAAGAGAATTGATCACAACTATTGGCCCATGTCTGTCAAAAAGGCACTAACAGACAGACAACTCAGACTATTGATAGAATTATTAAGACACATTAAACTGAAATGGTGGTGCTGAGCGGTGTTGCTTCCGGAGGTGTAGGGGTGCAGTCTTGTTTGGCATTAAGAAGATCACATCCATATTCCATCGTCTTATTCCACTTCTGTTGTGACCGTAAAGGACGCCCATCCATCTGGAGGTCTGTGCAGCTGTCCACAGACTGACCTCTTGAACACACCCACAGTATTTTAGTGGTCACTCACTGGTCAGTCATCGTCACTTTCACTGCCAGACTCACTTAATTGCAGGTCATTCTCTGCAAAAAGGTGGAAGTGGGAAAGTTATAAATCCATTGAGTTCAAGTGGTGCATTTAACATCAACACCCCCATACCATGTCACAATATAGAAAATAGGAAATACACGCTTCTAGCCTGACTAGGTTCTGTATAGGTCTTACACGTACAGTAGAGTACAGTCTTACACGTACAGCCTAGATTAGGGTTGGGCGATATTATGGTATAAATCAACAATGTTTGACAGATATCATCAATGGCGATGACATCATGATATGTCAGACAATAGTACAGTTGTGGCCAAAAGTTTTGAGAATGACAAATATTCATTTCCACAAAGGTTGCTGCTTCAGTGTCTTTAGATATTTTTGTCAGATGTTACTATGGAATACTGAAGTATAATTAGAAGCATTTCATAAGTGTCAAAGGCTTTTATTGACAATTACATGAAGGTGATGCAAAGAGTCAATATTTGCAGTGTTGACCCTTCTTTTTCAAGACCTCTGCAATCCACCCTGGCATGCTGTCAATTAACTTCTGGGCCACATCCTGACTGATGGCAGCCCATTCTTGCATAATCAATGCTTGGAGTTTGTCAGAATTTGTGGGGTTTTGTTTGTCCACCCACCTCTTGAGGATTGACCACAAGTTCTCAATGGGATTAAGGTCGGGGGAGTTTCCTGGCCATGGACCCAAAATATCGATGTTTTGTTCCCCGAGCCACTTAGTTATCACTTTTGCCTTATGGCAAGGTGCTCCATCATGGTGGAAAAGGCATTGTTCGTCACCAAACTGTTCCTGGATGGTTGGGAGAAGTTGCTCTCGGAGGATGTGTTGGTACCATTCTTTATTCATGGCTGTGTTCGTAGGCAAAATTGTGAGTGAGCCCACTCCCTTGGCTGAGAAGCAACCCCACACATGAATGGTCTCAGGATGCTTTACTGTTGGCATGACACAGGACTGATGGTAGCGCTCACCTTGTCTTCTCCAGACAAGCTTTTTTCCGGATGCCCCAAACAATCGGAAAGGGGATTCATCAGAGAAAATGACTTTACCCCAGTCCTCAGCAGTCCAATCCCTGTACGTTTTGCAGAATATTAGTCTGTCCCTGATGTTTTTCCTGGAGAGAAGTGGCTTCTTTGCTGCCTTTCTTGACACCAGGCCATCCTCCAAAAGTCTTCGCCTCACTGTGCGTGCAGATGCACTCACACCTGCGTGCTGCCATTCCTGAGCAAGCTCTGTACTGGTGGTGCCCCGATCCCGCAGCTGAATCAACTTTAGGAGACAGTCCTGGCGCTTGCTGGACTTTCTTGGGCGCCCTGAAGCCTTCTTCACAACAATTTAACCGCTCTCCTTGAAGTTCTTGATGATCCGATAAATGGTTACTGGCAGCAATATCCTTGCCTGTGAAGCCCTTTTTGTGCAAAGCAATTATGACGGCACATGTTTCCTTGCAGGTAACCATATTTGACAGAGGAAGAACAATGATTCCAAGCAGCACCCTCCTTTTGAAGCTTCCAGTCTGTTATTTGAACTCAATCAGCATGACAGAGTGATCTCCAGCCTTGTCCTCACCAACACTCACACCGGTGCTAACGAGAGAATCACTGACATGATGTCAGCTGGTCCTTTTGTGGCAGGGCTGAAATGCAGTGGAAATGTTTTTGGGGGATTCAGTTCATTTGCATGGCAAAGAGGGACTTTGCAATTAATTGCAATTCATCTGATCACTCTTCACAACATTCTGGAGTATATGCAAATTGCCATCACACAAACTGAGGCAGCAGACTTTGTGAAAATTAATATTTGTGTCATTCAAAACTTTTGGCCACGACTGTATATATACACACACACTCAAAAGTTTGGGGTCACTTAGCTTTTCTTTCAAAAACAAGGAAATTTCATTTTTTTTGTCCATTAAAATAACATCAAATTGATCAGAAATACAGTGTAGACATTGTTAATGTTGTAAATGACTATTGTAGCTGGAAACGGCAGAATTTTTATGTAATATCTACATAGGCTTACAAAAGCCCATTATCAACCATAAACCCTGTGTTCCAATGGCACGTTTTGTTTGCTAATCCAAGTTGATAATTTTAAAAGTCTAATTGACCATTCGAAAACCATTTTGCAATGATGTTAGCACAGCTGAAAAGGGTTGTGCTGATTAAAGCAGCAATAAAACTGGCCTTCTTTAGACTAGTTGAGTATCTGGAGCGTCAGCATTTGTGGGATTACAGGCTCAAAATGGCCAGAAACAAAGTACTTTCTTCTGAAACTCGTCAGTGGGTTCTTGTTCTGAGAAATGAAGGCTATTCCTTGCGAGAAACTGCCAAGAAACTGAAGATCTCATTCAATGCTGTGTACTACTCCCTTCACAGAACAGCGCAAACTGGTGTCTACATTAGTGTCAAGTTTGAGAAACAAACGCCTCACAAGTCCTCAACTGGCAGCTTCATTAAATAGTACACGCAAAACACCAGTCTCAAAGTCAACAATGAAGTGGCGACTCTGGGATGCTGACCTTCTAGGCAATTGGAGCTCAATTGGATTCAGGTCTGGGGAACGGGCGGGCCAGTCCATAGCATCAATGCCTTCCTCTTGCAGGAACTGCTGACACACTCCAGCCACATGAGGTCTAGCATTGTCTTGCATTAGGAGGAACCCAGGGCCAACCGCACCAGCATATGGTCTCACAAGGGGTCTGAGGATCTCATCTCGGTACGTAATGGCAGTCAGGCTACCTCTGGCGAGCACATGGAGGGCTGTGCGGCCCCACAAAGAAATGCCACCCCACACCATGACTGACCCACCGCCAAACCGGTCATGCTGGAGGATGTTGCAGGCAGCAGAACGTTCTCCACGGCGTCTCCAGACTCTGTCACGTGCTCAGTGTGAACCTGCTTTCATCTGTGAAGAGCACAGGGCGCCAGTGGCGAATTTGCCAATCTTGGTGTTCTCTGGCAAATGCCAAACGTCCTGCACGGTGTTGGGCTGTAAGCACAACCCCCACCTGTGGACGTCGGGCCCTCATACCACCCTCATGGAGTCTGTTTCTGACCATTTGAGCAGACACATGCACATTTGTGGCCTGCTGGAGGTCATTTTGCAGGGCTCTGGCAGTGCTCCTCCTTGCACAAAGGCGGAGGTAGCGGTCCTGCTGCTGGGTTGTTGCCCTCCTACGGCCTCCTCCACGTCTCCTGATGTACTGGCCTGTCTCCTGGTAGCGCCTCCATGCTCTGGACACTACGCTGACAGACACAGCAAACCTTCTTGCCACAGCTCGCATTGATGTGCCATCCTGGATGAGCTGCACTACCTGAGCCACTTGTGTGGGTTGTAGACTCCGTCTCATGCTACCACTAGAGTGAGAGCACCGCCAGCATTCAAAAGTGACCAAAACATCAGCCAGGAAGCATAGGAACTGAGAATTGGTCTGTGGTCACCACCTGCAGAACCACTCCTTTATTGGGGGTGTCTTGCTAATTGCCTATAATTTCAACCTGTTGTCTATTCCATTTGCACAACAGCATGTGAAATTTATTGTCAATCAGTGTTGCTTCCTAAGTGGACAGTTTGATTTCACAGAAGTGTGATTGACTTGGAGTTACATTGTGTTGTTTAAGTGTTCCCTTTATTTTTTTGAGCAGTGTATAGATATATATATATATATTATTTTTTTTTGCAGACATGCCAAATGACCTACCTATTCCAATTTGCCATAGCCTTTTTCAATAAATATGTGGTAGGTAGGTAGACTTAGCCTACTATTCACATAATGCAATAGTATGTCTACAATGTATATTGTAGACGGAGCGCAGCGCACCAAAATGTCATGATCAACTTTCAAATCAATCTAGGAGGCCAGTAACAGAGTTCGATCTCAGAAAGTTGTTGTTGAATAGCCTACATAAAAACATGATATGGTAATAATGAGAAAGAGAGAACCAACAATTGCCAGATAGAATAATAAAATGGGAAGTTTAAAGAAACCTTAATTTTCTGGCCTCCACCTGACCAAAGCTTCAGGAAAAACAAATGGTGTGCAGCTGGACAAACCTTGCAAACCAAACAGCCAATATTACAGGCCTACACTAAGCTTCTGTCAATGAAGTAAACATTACCTGTACAAGTTAAACTTAGAAATTAATATGTCTGTTATTGTGGAAGTGTTTATTCACGTCCTTGAATTGCGCAACTGGCATTACATAAGCTCCAAAAGCAGGAACAAAAAAAAAGACTAAAGACTAACCCACCTTTGGATAGGCTACACATTACTAAATAAATAAGAATTAAATTACCCCAAAAAATTACACTGCAAATAAGTATGTTAAGGCACAACATTTTGGCTACATTTATTTTGAATAAGACGCATGTGTGAATACAGGCTTTGAAAATTCAACAAATAGAAAGTGCAATGAATAACCATTCTGACTATTTTTCTTGTCATTATATATTAGCTGACAAAGTTCTGGCAAGGAACACAAGCATGTTCACCTTTTCTAGTTTTAATAGACTGCGGAGCAGGGTAACACTATTGCCTGCTGTTGGCCTACTGAAAACACATTCAGACAGAACGCTTTTTGCAGGCGAAGTTGGTCAAGAGCGGAAAGCGACCCTCATTCCCTCTCCACCAAGCCAGAGGGTCATCATCTCCTCTGATTACATCTTTGACTGCAGTGGCTTGCGAAAGTATTCACCCCCCTTGGCATTTTTTCTATTTTGTTGCCTTACAACCTGGAATTAAAATAGATTTTTTGGGGTGTTTGTGTTATTTGATTTACACAACATGCCTACCACTTTGAAGATGCTAAATATTTTTTCTTGAGAAACAAATAAGACAAAAAAAACTGAACTTGAGCGTGCATAACTATTCAACCCCCCAAAGTCAATACTTTGTAGAGCCACCTTTAACAGCAATTGCAGCTGCAAGTCTCTTGGGGTATGTCTCTATAAGCTTGGTACATCTAGCCACTGGGATTTTTGCTCATTCTTCAAGGCAAAACTGCTCCAGCTCCTTCAAGTTGGATGGGTTCCACTGGTGTACAGCAATCTTTAAGTCATACCACAGATTCTCAATTGGATTAAGGTCTGGGCTTTGACTAGGTCATTCCAAGAAATGTAAATGTTTCTCCTTAAAACCACTCGAATGTTGCTTAGCAGTATGCTTAGGGTCATTGTCCTGCTGGAAGGTGAACCTCCGTCCCCGTCTCAAATCTCTGGAAGACAAACAGGTTTCCCTCAAGAATTTCCCTGTATTTAGCGCTATCCATCATTCATTCAATTCTGACAAGTTTCCCAGTCCCTGCCGATGATGGTGTTCCCGGGGTATGTGGGATGGTGTTCCCGGGGTAATGTGAGGTGTTGGGTTTGCGCCAGACATAGCGTTTTCTTTGATGGCCAAAAAGCTCAGTTTTAGTCTCATCTAACCAGAGTACCTTCTTCCATATGTTTGGGGGGTCTCCCACATGCTCTTTGGCGAACACCAAATGTGTTTGCTTATTTTTTTCTTTAAGCAATGGCTTTTTTTCTGGCAACTGTTCCGTAAAGCCCAGCTCTGTGGAGTGTACGGTTTAAAGTGGTCCTATGGACAGATACTCCAATCTCCGCTGTGGAGCTTTGCAGCTCCTTCAGGGTTATCTTTGGTCTCTTTGTTGCCTCTCTGATTAATGCCCTCCTTGCCTGGTCCGTGAGTTTTGGTGTGCGGCCAGCTCTTGACAGGTTTGTTGTGGTGCCATATTCTTTCTATTTTTTAATAATGGATTTAAAATGGTGCTCCGTGGGATGTTCAAGGTTTCGGATCTTTTTTTATAACCCAAACCTGATCTGTACTTCTCCACAACTTTGTCCCTGACCTGTTTGGAGGTGTTCTTGGTCTTCATGGTGCCGCTTGTTTGGTGGTGTCCCTTGCTTAGTGATGTTGCAGACCCTGGGGCCTTTCAGAACAGGTGTACATATACTGAAGTCATGTGACAGATCATGTAACACTTAATTTGTTCAAGTTCACCTGTGTGCAATCTGTGACTTCTGAACGTAATTGGTTGCACCAGCTCTTATTTAGGGGCTTCATAGCAAAGGGGGTAAATACATATGCATGCATCACTTCCGTTTGGAATGGTTTTTTTTTGTTTTTTTTAACAGGTAATTGTTTTCATTTCACTTCACCAATTTGGACTATTTAGTGTATGTCCATTACATGAAATCCAAATAAAAATCTATTTAAATTACAGGTTGCAATGTAACAAAATAGGAAAATCGCACTGTAAAACGCACAATGTTTGGTTCCAAATCACCATTCAAAGTTATCAGTACCACACACACCATATGATTGATTTATATTTATCAAATGTATTTGCACACAAGAAAATACAATATTGGTAAGATGATGTCCACATTTTAGAGTCTAATCATTAGACTCTAAATCGGGTGATTTGTGCATGACAGAGGCTTCATATTACAGATCGTTTACGCGTTGCGAGGCAACGCAACGACACGCTCCCCCAGCCCTGGGAAAAATAAATAGATAGACAATACAATTGTATATCAACGATGTTTGATCAGGTCGATGAGATGATGTGTCATTCCAGACATCGCCCAATCCTAGCCTACATCCACAGTAATGCAAAAATAAATTCTGATATGGCAATGCAAATATAAAATGGTTCTATACAAGTATTTAAAGCTGCGATGTGTAACTTTTTGGGCAACAAACCAAGCTCTCATTGAAAGCAAGTCTAAGATGCTATGCTTCCTGTTCTTAAGTTTCTTTTACTTTCTGTTTTGTACACCAGCTTCAAACAGCTGAAAATACAATATTTTTGTTTATTTAAATTATATTTCAGAGCGGTTTAGATGGTATAATGATTCTTGTTTTGTCACAAACTGAAATTAAGTGAACTATTAGTTTTACAGGAGAGGAGAGAGACTGACACAGAGAGTAAGTGAGAGAGAGAACAGAAGAGATAGGGATGAACTTACTTAATGTGCTCAATAGGTGTCCTCCACTGCGAGTTGGTGATGGTGGGGAGGTGGTGGTGGTGACAGTGGTGAGGACAGGCATGCCCTGGTGGGGTGGTGGCCCTGTGGGGGGACCCCCAGGGGGTCTGGGGGGGGGGGGATGCCGGGACTCATCCTCAGAGTCACTACCGCTGGAACTGTCCCCACTACTGGAGGATGAGGAGCTGTGGGAGTCTGAGGACGAGTCCCCACTACTCATCTGGTCCATGACCCGCGCCTCTGCCATTAGCTCTGTAGCACACACACACACACACACAGAGAGAGAAAACAATGATGTCACCTCTGACCTTGAATCACAACACAAGAGGATTTACAAACATAGCAATTGTTTCATTTATATGAACATGGACTAGAATCTATACAGAGCAAAAATATAAAACCCAACATGCAACAATTTCAAAGATTTTACTGAGTTACAGGTCATACCAGGAAATCAGTCAATTGAAATAAATAAATGATGCCCTAATCTATGGATTTCACACGACTGGGAATACAGATATGCATCTGTTGGTCACAGATAACTTTTTTTTTAAACACAAATGCCCCCAGCACAAGGTGCACCTGTGTAATTATCGTGCTGTTTAATCAGTTTCTTGCTATGCCACACCTGTCAGATGGATGGATTATCTTGGCAAAGGAGAAATTCTCACTAACAGTTATGTAAACACAGTAATATGATTTTTGTGCAAATGCCAAATTACTGGTATCTTATATTTCCCCTCATTGAACATGGGACCAACACTTTACATGTGTACATGGGTTTATATTTTTGTTCGGTGTAGATGGTTTGAGAGAAGGATAGCTTTTACACATGATGCTCTACTGGTGGTCTACATACCTCTCTCAATGTCATCCATGGGGGAGGCAGGGGACATATTCTCTTTGGGAGGAGAACTCTTGGAGCCTGCTGGGGTCTTGCTGCTGCTGCCATTACCACTAGTCTTCATCTGCTGGCTCAGACGACTGGTCTGCTGCTCTATACGAGACTGGATCTTACTGCTGCCTTCAGCCCTGACAACCCAAACACACAAGATTATAGTTAACAACTAAATATGGAATGCAAATCAGAATGACAAGATAATCTAGAAAGGAAGCAGTTCAAAATGGAGAGTTAGTGTCCAATAAGAAATGCTTATTGTTTTTCCATTGCAAAAATGTTTTGTTACAGTTTGCCCAAATAAACAAGTCGACCGTAGTCTGTCCACCCACCTGGTCTTCTTGACAGCAATGTTGCTGTTGAGTTTCTCCAGACGGTACTCTCCAGTATCGTGGTTTACGATGAGAATACATTCCTTCATATAAGGCCTCTTGGATCCTTTGAAGACTGTTACAGGGGCAGTGGATCCCTAGGTAAAAGGGGAACATCAAGGTAATCAGTTGATCACTGGATATAGAGATTAAAAAGGGGGGGGGGGGGGGGGGGGGGGTCATTTATGTGCTTAATTCTTACCTCCAGATTGGGCAGTGTGATAGTAACTTGTTCTCCTTTTCCCACCTCCAGCTCCCCCACACAGGCGGTGTCAATGGAGGCTGGTTTAAAGTCATCTGGATCAAAGAGATAAAAGAACAGCCTGAGTTCCAAACTACTGAATTACACAGCAAAGCATATGGGCAGACTGAAGGCTACGCACAAAAACATCATTGGTTTGGTCCATTCTGATATAATGAAGTTGAAGTTACCACTGTTCATCAACAGATGGAGCCACAAGGCCACCACTATTGTTGTAGCTGCTCAAACGGATCAATGGATGCCAGAAGCAAGTGCGGCTAGCCAAAAGCCCAATTAAAAGTACAAACATGTAATAGTACAGTTTAAACTAAGGACTCTAAATGGATAACTAGATCACTTTTAATAAAGTGACATCGATTTAGACGAAGTAACTAGCTAGCTATTTAATTTGAATCGTATGTTTTGGGGCTTAACGTTAACTAGCTAGCTAATATTATCATAGCAAGTTAGCTAGCAAGTATGATCAAAATGCCACTTACATCTCACCGTGTGGTAAGCGCCTTTGGGTTGTTTCTCAAATGTTTCGCCTAATTTCAAAACATGTTCTTGATTATCAAAGTTTGAGTATGTTATTGCATTCATATTCTAATAAAGGTTTCAACCATATGTTAACAAACATGATACTTTCCACCTCCATTCGATACCATCTATGACCGAATTATGGACTTCAAAAGCTAAGTTCTGCCCTTTCTTCGTTGTGATTGGTCAGACTGGTCTATTTTCGTTTTTTGATTCGTTCAAAGACTTGTCAATCACCAATTGGATAATTTCAGGCGGAAGTAGCTTCAGTGGTAATGTCACATGACATGGGTTTGCTTAAAACAGTACAGTACAGTATGAAGATAGGCTAAAACTGCTTCTCCAATAGAAATCCCCGATCACACTTATAGGCGATGTCATGGCGACGTTGGCTAGCTAAGCTCATGCGCAGAAACACGTCATCAGGTCGTTCTTATGTCAGAAGATTTTGTTGTGAGTTAGATTTTATTTTAAAATAAACTACTATTAATGTTAATTTGAGAGACTGATATTTTGTTTTATTTTGATCCAAATGATATTGACGCTGATTTAACTTTCATTGTTAATTAGTTTATTTTTCATGGAAGATTCTTTATCCATAAAATGAAGTGGGCGGAGAACAAACCCCTCTTCACATTATTGAAGATAGAATTGAAATATTATTTTGTAATTGTCAGTAAATGTAAAAACAAAAAGCAATACGCACCATAAAACTTTTATACAAATTGAAAATGTATCTTGATATGTAGGTTAGGTTAACAAACGGTCGTCTCGCGCCTAACCGCGCATGTGCAGGCCGTCAAATCAAAGACACTCCTTCAATATAAAGTAGATTTTTACGAAAATGAAACGTTTCATATTGTCACTTTCGCGATGTTGGAGTAATAACATGTTCAACTACTTAAGACATTGTGTGAAGTCTAAGTTGTGCGTTTAGATTTTGAGAAAATTCACAACTAATGAAGAATCTTTCACTTCTCTCATTGACTTATCAAATACCGGTCTCGTCTGTTTTGTAAACATTCCCGGGAGTCTCGCGATGTTGCGCCTCTGTGTTTTGAAACTCTGTGTTATAACCGTACAAGTGTTTTATATTTATGGAGCTTCTACACTATATATACAAAATATATATACTATATATTCAACATGGCACCGTCATAGGAGGCCGCCTTTCCAACAAATCAATTTTGTCAAATTTCTGCCCTGCTTGAGCTGCCCCATCAACTGAAAGTGCTGTTATTGTGAAGTGGAAACACCTGCGAAGTGGTAGGCCACACAAGCTCACAGAACAGGACTGACGAGTGCTGAAGCGTGTAGAGCGTAAAAATCGTCTGTCCTCGGTTGCAACACTCAATATCGAGTTCCAAACTGCCTTTGGCAGCAAGGTCAGCACAAGAACTGTTCATAGGAAGCTTCATGAAATGGGTTTCCTTGGCAGAGCAGCTGCACACAAGCCTAAGATCACCATGCGAAATGCCAAGCGTCAGCTGAACTGGTGTAAAGCTCGCCGCCATTGGACTCTGGAGCAGTGGAAACGCATTCTCTGGAGTGATGAATCACGCTTCACCATCTGGCAGTCCGACAAACGAAACTGGGTTTGGCGGATGCCTGGAGAATGCTACCTGCCCCAATGCATAGTGCCAACTGTAAAGTTTGGTGGAGGAGGAATAATGGTCTGGGAATTTTTTTCGTGGTTCGGGCTAGGCCCCTTAGTTCCAGTGATGGGAAATCTTAACGCTACAGGATACAATGACATTCTAGACAATTTTGTGTTTCCAACTTTGTGGCAACAGTTAGGGGAAGTCCCTTTCCTGTTTCAGCATGAGAATGTCCCTGTGCACAAAGCGAGGTCCAATGCTTTGTCAAGATCGGTGTGGAAGAACTTGACTGGCCTGCACAGAGCCCTCACCTCAACCCCATCGAACCCCTTTGGAATGTATTGGAATGCTGACTGCGAGCCAGGCCTAATTGCTTAACATCAGCGCCCAACCTTACTAATGCTCTTGTGGCTGAAAGGAAGCAAGTCCCCGCAGCAATGTTCCAACATCTATTGGAAAATTTTTGCAGAAGAGTGGAGGCTGTTATAGCAGCAAAGGGGGGGGTCCCATATTAATGCCCATGATTTTGGAATGAGATGTATAACGAGCAGGTGTCCAACATACTTTTGGTCATGTAGTGTATATGACAACATCACACAGAACAGAGTGTGATGGAGAGGAGTCGTCGATGGCCTGCTCCAAAGTAGCGATGGGCCTATAATAAGTGGACAAACAAACACAGCCAAACACTTAAAGGCCCAATTCAGACGTTTTTATATCAATATCAAATAATTTCTGGGTAACAATTAAGTAGGCTACCTTAATGTAATAGATTTCCATTCAAATGGGCAAAATACCTGTTTAGCAAAAGACTCTAACTGAAAACTAGCTGTTATTGGCAGAGAGGTTTGGAACTCTTTGTTATTAGTCTATTAACCAATTTACCGCATGGTGATGCCATGGAAAGCCAAAACTATTCAAACTTTCTGATTAGAAGGTGTAGAAGGTTTTTCTGTGTAGATTGTATTTTCAACAAGCAACTATCAGAAAATAACACTGCACAATGTTTTTCATACTTTTACAGTGTTAGTTTCATCAGCTGTTGTAATATGAAATAAAACACAGAAAAAAATAATGTTTTTGACTGCACTGGGCCTTTAACCATTTTCAACTCTTAGAGCTTTTAATGTTATTAAAGACAACATACAGTATTAGCCCAGTATTTCATAATACAGAACAGCATTGTTTGCATTGTTAAAAATAATTGTGATTCTTAAGACAATGAGAGAGAGAGATACAGTAGCCTAGTAGGCCAATACTTTGAACAGGTGGTCTAAGTAATTAATTAGTTCCAGTCATTTGCTACTATGACGATGGAATAGCTGAGCCTACGGTGCCGGGCTCTAACCCCAAAGCCTTGTTGTGGTAATAATAAGCTATTTTCCTTTCCTAAACTGTTAATGAATCCTAATCCTTTAATGCCTGCTGTGTCTGTACTTTTGCTGTCTGCACAAGCAATAGCCTATGTACCCCATTTAAACAGTAGGCTAGCTAGAGGATCAATTGTAGAGAAAGAGAATGTGAAGATTCTGAAAGTCAAGACCACATTCATATGACAACATTGGTCACTGTAACTGTATATGCCCGAATCACCTCAAAGAGCTGAAAAGGTTGAAGTGCCAATCCCATCAGCTTCGTCTGGACCCTGTTGTTGGAGAATGACGTCAAGTGTGGTGTGTTACTGTAAATGACAACCAGGTAGAGAGGGAGGGAGGGAGGGAGGGAGGGAATGAGAGAGACAATTGGCAATATAATGAAAGAGAAAGGATGAGGCGAGGTAGAAGGGTAAAAGGCCAATAGAGATATAATGATAGGGTGGAGTGGAGAACACTGAAACGTAAATTAAAGGGGAGGTAAAGAGAGAGAGAGATTCTTTGCTAATTTATGGTGCAAATGTGTACAGTGCAGTACTTTTTGTAGACCCAACCAAAAACTTGGCATAGGCCTACTGCATCTTTACCATAGCAGTGTATGGTATCCATGACGAGAGCCCCATCCATGTGAAAGGAAAGCAGTAGGGGTTCTGTCAACATGAATGGAAGGAAACAAAGGCAATCCTATGGTGATATCAGTTGCCAGGGATTGCCTTTGAACTATCCTAGCAGCAATGTTGAACTTTCCCTAATGATATTGGTGGGCCACAAAGGAGGATCCTCCATGTGCAGTAAGTTAATAGCCAGGCAGGGAGACAGAATACCACTGCCCCTTTTTTTCACCATAGGATCCAGTGTCAGGCTGTGTAACAGGATATTGCAGGCTGAGTGGCTGACTTTACAACTAAGATATGTCCATTCATGACCAGGTTTCATCTACTATTAAGAGCCGAATGGAGCATAACCTGCTTATAGGCCTGGTGACAATAGTGTCAGTGTGATAAATTTAACAAAGCAACAACACAATGTAACAGTGTGATATACAGTATACCACATTTTTAATTGCCACTGGACATTATCTTAAATGTGTTATATTTTTGTGTAGAATATGCAAAATCCCCCCCCCCCCCCCCCCCCCCCCGTCCTGTTTCCAAGGAGACTTCGTTTGTGAAGCGTGCTGTTTTACAGCGTTATACATTGGGGACACGAGTGTTCCCCCAAATGCTCGCGCAACAAAGATACAAATATACCTATTATATCTCGTGAATTTGAAGAAGAAAAAAATAAAGCGTTAAAACGTCAGCAAATCGATGAAAGCCAAAGCGCAGACAAGCGAGTTTGGCTGCAAGTGACACTGTTGGTCCGGGATTCGGACCATTTGGAATGGAAATCTGCTCGTGATGCGATTCTCTGAGGAGGTGCTACTTTGAAAAGTAGACTACTACTATTCATGTAAGTAGGCCTATCAAATATACATACTTCTTTGACTGTAGCAATTTTGCGAGATGATGTCCCATGCTGATTACAGTAGCGGTTTTCTGTTGAGGGATACGGAACAAAGCGAGCTGTGATTGTAGCTAATGTCGAAGTAAACGATAGGCTTTGTATTATATTGTTTTGTGACTGAATGTGTCACCTATTTGGGATGATTTTATTGCATTATATTATTATTCTATTGTTGGGAGGGCAACAATTATATAGCCGTTATGCATGCACAGTGCAGTAGAGTAGCCTCACCTTTCCACTCATTAGTGCTCATTCCGAAAAAAGGTGACAACCGGAACAGTTTGCCTTTGTCCATGCCAAGATGAGAGTATAGGGCTCATTGGGTAGCTCTGTCTTGAATATTTCTATCAGATGAGTATCATTTGACTGGGGAGCTGTAGGACCATTTATAGGCTACTTTAATCGGTCTGTGTGGTCTCCGTATTGTGTCTACGACCTATCTATCTCGCACACCCTATCTAGGTGAGGGAGAAGTGAGAGCTGCAGGAAAGGTCATAAACAAAGCAATTTATGCTGCCTGCGTGCCTGTAAATAACTTAACCGCATTACCTGAATAAAAGGTGTCAGGGATGGAAACAGCTGCCCCACTGAGCTGTAATCTCACCTGGGGAGTTCTGCTTTAAAGCAGGCTACAGTCTGTCATCAATCACTTTAAACAATGCCACTTAACATAATGTATATGTATATACTGTACTCTATATCCTCTACTGCATCTTGCCATCTTTATGTAATACATGTATCACTAGCCACTTTAAACTATGCCACTTTTATGTTTACATACCCTACATTACTCATCTCATATATCTTTATGTACATATTCTTTATCCCTTTACACTTGTGTGTATAAGGTAGTAGTTGTGGAATTGTTAGGTTAGATTACTCGTTACTCGTAATAACTCGTTGGTTATTACTGCATTGTCGGAACTAGAAGCACAAGCATTTCGCTACACTCGCATTAACATCTGCTAACCATGTGTATGTGACAAATAACATTTGATTTGATTTGATTTGAAATGTACCAGGGCCGGTGTTGTGCCGAAAATCTCCCCCCTGCCAGAATCCCCCCCCTTCCAATTTCCTTAATTTTGTGGCTGGAGTCAAATACTTTCTGTGTCAAACATCAGAGTCAAATACTTTCTATAGAACAAACTTCACGTCAGGATAGGCAACCGAAATTAATATGTATGTGTGTTATATTAAACATAGAGGAGGGAGTTTTCGGCACAACACCGGCTCTAGCTTTTTGGGTGCTCATTCACGATTGAGTGATGATGGCCTATTTTGAAATTCGGTATGCCTAACTTGGGTTCGAGGGTATTAAAAATATAACATTTTCTTGAGACAATATGTGTGGACATAGGCAGCCGTTGCAATTGAAGGATGCATTTTATGCATATTCTACTGAATGCAAATATAAACGCAGCATGTAAAGTGTTAGTCCCATTTTTCACGAGCTGAAATTAAAGCTCCCAGAAATGTACCATCTGCACAAAACGCTTATTTCTCTCAAATTTTGTACACAAATTAGTTTACATCCCTGTTAGTGTGCATTTCTATTTTGCCAAGACAATACATCCACCTGACAGGTGTGGCATATCAGGAAGCTGATTAAACAGCATAATCATTACAGAGGTACACCTTGTGCTGGGGACAATAAAAGGCCACTCTAAAATGTGCAGTTTTGTCACACAACACAATGCCACAGATGTTTCAAGTTTTGAGGGAGCGTGCAATTGGCATGCTGACTACAGGAATGTAACCAGAGCTGTTGCCAGATAAATGAATGTTCCTTTCTCTACCATAAGCCACCTCCAATGTTGTTTTAGAGAATTTGGCAGTACGTCCAACCGGCCTCACAACCGCAGACCACATGTAACCACACCAGCCCAGGACCTCCACATCCAGCTTCTTCGTCTAAGACCAGCCACTCGTACAGCTGATGAAACTGATGAGCGTTTCTGTCTTAAACTCATTCTGACTGGCTGTGCCCGGCTCCCCAGTGGGTGGGCCTGACCCCCTATGCCGTCCCAGGCTGCGCCCCTGCCAATTCATGTGAAATCCATAGATTAAGGCCAAATCAAACAGGCAAAAAGTGGAGTCGCAATTCAACGGATCAGACACGAGACATACTGTATGTGGCAGGGTCTACAGACAATCACAGATTACAAAGGGAAAACCAGCCAAGTCGCGGACACCGACGTCTTGCTCCCAGACAAGCCAAACACCTTCTTTGTCCACTTTGAGCCTTCGATGTGGCTCGCTCCCAAGGACTGTGAGCGCTCGTTCTCCGTGGCCGATGTGAGTAAGACATTTAAGGATGTTAACCCTCTCAAGGCTGCCGGCCCAGACGGCATCCCTAGCCGCATCCTCAGAGCATGCGCAGACCAGCTGGCTGGAGTGTTTACGGACATATTCAATCTCTCCCAACCCAGTCTGCTGTCCCCACTTGCTTCAATATGTCCACCATTGTTCCTGTACCCAAGAAAGAAAAGGTAACTGAACTAAATGACTATCGCCCCGTAGCATTTATTTCTGTCATCATGAAGTGCTTTGAGAGGCTAGTTAAGGATAATATCACCTCAACCTTACCTGACACGCTAGACCCACTTCAATTTGCTTACCGCCCCAATAGATCCACAGACCATGCAATCGCCATTGCACTGCACATTGCCCTATCCCACCTGGACAAGGGGAATACCTATGTAAGAATGCTGTTCATTGACTATAGCTCAGCCTTCAACACTATAGTACCCTCCAAGCTCATCATCAAGCTCGGAGCCCTGGGTCTGAACCCCGCCCTGTGCAATTGGGTCCTGGACTTCCTGACGGGCCACCCCCATGCGGTGAAGGTAAGAAACAACACTTCCACTTCACTGATCCTCAACACAAGGGCCCATCAAGGGTGTGTACTCAGACCCTCCTGTACTCCCTGTACACCCATGACTGTGTGGCCACACACGCCTCCAACTCAATCATCAAGTTTGCAGACAACACAACCATAGTAGGCCTGATTACCAACAATGACGAGACAGCCCACAGGGAGGAGCTGAGGGCCCTGGCAGAGTGGTGCCAGGAAAATAACCTCAGGAGGCTGAAGAAATTTGGCTTTGCCCCTAAGACCCTCACAAACTTTTACAGATGCACAATTGAGAGTATCCTGTCTGGCTGTATCACCACCTGGTACGGCAACTGCACCGGCCGCAACCGCAGGGCTCTCCAGAGGGTGGTGCGCTCTGCCCAACGCATTACCGGAGGCACACTACCTGCCCTCGATGATACCTACATTACCCGATGTCACATGAGGACATCAAAACTATGAAATAACACATATGGAATCATGTAGTAACCAAAAAAGTGTTAAACAAATCAAAATATACTTTATAGTTGAGATTCTTCAAAGTAGGCTTCCTTTGCCTTGATGACAGCTTTGCACACTCTTGGCATTCTCACAACCAGCTTTCATTATGTAGTCACCTGGGATGCATTCACTTAACAGGTGTGCATTGTTAAAAGTACATTTGTGGAATTTCTTTCCTTAATGCGTTTCATCCAATCAGTTGTGTTGTGACAAGGTAAGGGTGGTATACAGAAGATAGCCCTATTTGGTAAAATACCAAGTCCATATTATGGCAAGAACACCTCAAATAACAAAAGAGAAACAACAGTCCATCATTACTTTAAGACATGAAGGTCAGTCAATCCGGAAAATTTCAAGAACTTTTAAAGTTTCTTCAAGTGTATTCGCAAAAACCATCAAGCGCTATGATGAATCTGTGGCTATGAGTACCGCCACAGGAAAGGAAAACCCAGAGTTGCCTCTGCTGCAGAGGATATGTTCATTAGTGTTACCAGCCCAAATAAATGCTTTACAGAGTTCAAGTAACAGACACATCTCAACATCAACTGTTCAGAGGAGACTGCGTGAATCAGGCCTTCATGGTCGAATTGCTGCAAAGAAACCACTACTAAAGGACACCAATAAGAAGAAGAGACTTGCTTGGGCCAAGAAACATAAGCAATGGACATTAGACTGGTGGAAATCTGTCCTTTGGTCTGATGAGTCCAAATTTGAGATTTTTGGTTCCAACCGCTGTGTCTTTGTAAGACGCAGAGTAGGTGAACGAATGATCTCTGCATGTGTGGTTCCCACCGTGAAGCATGGAGGAAGAGGTGTGTTGGTGCTTTGCTGGTGACACTGTCAGTGATTTATTTAGAATTCAAGGCACACTTAACCAGGATGGCTACAACATCATTCTACAGCGATACGCCATCCCATCTGGTTTGCGCTTAGTGGGACTATCCTTTGTTTCTCAATAGGACAATGACCCAACACACCTCCAGGCTGTGTAAGGGCTATTTGACCAAGAAGGAGAGTGATGGAGTGCTGCATCGGATGACCTGGCCTCCACAATCACCTGACCTCAACCCAATTGAGATTGTTTGGGAGGAGTTTGGGATAAGTTGGAGTGAAGAGTGAAGAGTGAGTGAAGAGTGAAGGAAAAGCAGCCAACAAGTGCTCAGCATATTTGGGAACTCCTGCAAGACTGTTGAAAAAGCATTCCAGGTGAAGCTGGTTGAGAGAATTCCAAGAGTGTGCAAAGCTGTCATCAAAAGGCAAATGGTGGCTACTTTGAAGAATCTAAAATTTAAATCTAAATCTAGAATCTAAAATTGTTCTGGGATTGATTTGCACTTTTCGCACCAAAGTACGTTCATCTCCAGGAGACAGAACGCGTCTCCTTCCTGAGCGGTATGACGGCTGCGTGGTCCCATAGTGTTTATACTCGCGTACCATTGTTTGTACAGATGAACGTGGTACATTCAGGCGTTTTGAAATGGCTCCCAAGGATGAACCAGACTTGTGGAGGTCTACAATTTATTTTCTGAGGTCTTGGCTGATTTCTTTTGATTTTCCCATGATGTCAAGCAAAGAGGCACTGACTTTGAAGGTAGGCCTTGAAATACATCCACAGGTACACCTCTAATTGACTCAAATGATGTCAATTAGCCTATCAGAAGCTTCTAAAGCCATGACATCATTTTCTGTAATTTCCCAAGCTGTTTAAAGGCACAGTCAACTTAATGTATGTAAACTTCTGATCCACTGGAATTGTGATAGAGTGAATTATAAGTGAAATAATCTGTCTGTAAACATATGTTGGAAAAAGTACTTGTGTCATGCACAAAGTAGATGTCCTAACCGACTTGCCAAAACTATAGCTTGTTAACAAGAAATTTGTGGAGTGGTTGAAAAACGAGTTTTAATGACTCCAACCTAAGTGTATGTAAACTTCTGACTTCAACTGTATATATATTTTTTTTTGCTAAACAGAGCCCCACCTGCCCTGAGTGACAGGTCACCACTGCATATAGCCTATAGTCAGTCCCAGGTGACTCACTACTCACAACACTTGATGGGACGGACATCTTAGTTTATCATCGGTAATTTATGCTGTATAGATGAGGTAGGCGGCCGGTAGCCTAGTGGTTAGAGCATTGGGCCACTAACCGAAAGTTAGCTGGTTTGATTACCTGAGCCGACAAGGTGAAAATCTATGGACTTGCCCTTGAGCAAGGCATTTAACCATAATTTGCTCCAGGGGTGCCAGATTACCATGGCTGAGCCTGTAAAACAACACAGCTCACCGGTGTATGTCACAATAAAAAGCATCTATGTGAAGACCATATCTCTTCCGTGCGTGATGGAAGGATTGCAAAGGAAGTCATGCAAGGGCACTCTCATTCCATGCTTCCATGATTTTCTTTGCACAACTGGATTTATATAGAATTCCCCCTGGTTCATGTGATTATAGAACTCACTCTGCACTACTAAAGCATGAAACACACCGAGAATATCACTGCTGATAGACTGCCGATAGGTAATTATCACAGTGAGAGGCCGTTCCTTCTCTTGCTAAAACAAAAGCGGTACCTGCTACATGCCGACCCGGTAGCGACGAACCTAACATTTCTACTTGCAGAATCGCAATGCTCGTTAGTAGCCAACAACTTGACTTTGAGCAAATCAGAGAGCACGAACACCCACTTGGGGGAGCCAACGAGAGAGACAATAAAAAGGGAAAAAAAATGAATTTTCTCTGTACATTCACAGATGAGCCAATAACACTTCATATGCAATGTTGGCTATGGGATGGTAGCTAGCTAAATGCACAGACGCAACACAAACAACACTAAATACTTCCTCCAAGCTAGCTAACCACTGCAGCTAGTATTGATATTATAATTAAATCACAATGGATTAGCTGGTTTCCATGAAACAGCTGCCTGTGTTAGCCGCTGAGTTAGTGCAGAGTCCTTAGCTAGCTAGCTATCTATGTTGTGCTAACATTAGCTAGTTAGTATGGGATTATGGAGCGTGAATTCAATTGTTTCTTCGTCATCTTGCTAGGTAATTATCTAGCTGTGGCCATCTGGCTAGTATCAACAAGGGGTTTCTACAAAATAGTAACATTAGCGCAGCTAGCTAGCTAACATTAGAATCGAGACTCACACAGACATGCATTGCCAAACAACAGCACTGCCACCTTCTGTTTTGGAGTATTTTATCAAGGCTGAGTGGCTGACTACTTCAAGGTCTTTGTGTGAACATAAAAGAGATTGACTGGCAGGCAAACTTTTGAAAACCTACTGGTGTGTCTGAGCTTTAAGACCCAAGCTTGACATTGAACAACAAGAGTGATCATAGCCTTAACAGGTGGATTATTCACGCTGTGCCTCTCAGAGCTTAACAGGGATTTAATCAAGCGATGTGCTGTGGACAAAGGTCAGGAAATGTTGCTGTGGGTTCCTACACTACAGTATGTCTCTAGCTGGCCACACACACACACACACACACACACACACACACACACACACACACACACACACACACACACACACACACACACACACACACACACACACACACACACACACACACACACAGTGTAGCTCACTAAAAAGAGTCAATAGCACTAGATGTAATTAGACAGACAGGCAGTTTACTCAGGCTGAAGCAGCAGATATCCCTGGCAGGCAGGTAGGTGAGGGGTCTTATGCTGATGTACACTTGAGACAGCCATCCTAATGCCTATTGCTGATACCTACTTGAGACAGTCATCGTACCGTAATGCAATCTATTTTCATTTGGAGCATGTTGGCATTACTTTTCTCCTTTGAATGTAATTGTGTTCATTCCATTAAGCTATTGGCTGAGATCAGGACTTTTAGGTCCAATGACTTCCAAATAGTTAAGTAAAAGCCATTAGAGAACAGTCATTAGGTGATTACGGTAGTAACTCATATTCTACTTTTGCGTAGTATACCAATCAAGATGCAGTTACACCCCCATATTCACTGCATAACCGAGCAGACTCATGTACTGAAGTTTACCGTAAGGTTTGAGGCTCCTTAATCTGCGTCCTTCTCAAAATGCTTAGGTTAAGCCTATTTATTGTAGAAACACAGCTGGTGTTGCTGAGTGGATCTCTAACATACTGGCCTTTGGATTTCGGTATGAGTCATCAATTGGCTTCTTATTTGCACCATCTCCACTGCTGCTGTCCAACATATTTGTGACAGACAGGAGATATTATATTTTCATACTTGGATGAAAATCATAGGGCGCCATAAATATTGCTTCATGTGTATCTTATTTGGAGATTGTCGGTGTCCCTTCTTCCCAGTGCAGCAGCTCAGGTAGCTCTGACTGGACTGATGGAAGGGAGGGTCTACCGTGTACCCCCCTGCGCCTTGAAAGCGCTGACATCAAATCAGTTGCTTGGCACTTGCCCTTGATCAGAGGAATGCTGCCTTCTTTCAAGAGCACCATTATCTCTCTAATGTAAAAATAATGTGGAAAATGACAAACTGATTAAATAACTCAATCTCCACTATCAAACTCCCTCGATACGGCTGCCACATAGCGTGAATTCGGAATAAGTGGGACACTTTTAGCATTTCTGTCTTCTGTAACCTCTTTTGACATTTGATACATGATACATTTCTGAAATCCTCAAGATGTTTCCTAATCACAAAAAGAACAACAACAATGTTGATATCGTATTCACAGGAGGCATGACACACCTATTTGTCAAACCCATATTTTCAGTTTGCATTTGGTAGACTGGGACAGTAGGTTAGATAAATTGGGACACCATTATTAAAGTCCTAATTGTACCCCAGTGACAATTCCATTTTTTGTGATTAGGAAACATCTTAGGATTTCAGAAATGGACTAATATGCTGGATAGATCCCTGAAGAGGTTACAGAAGACGGAAATGCAAAAAGTGCTACAATAAAAAATGTAAAGGATGTAGGACTAGAAAAACTAGAGCCCTGCCTAACCTATGTACTGTACAGGTGGTGGCTAATGTAAACTGGATCGCTTTCCTCCATTGGAAAAGCCTATATAAGGCTGTCCCACTTTACCTACTCCATGCCTTCCTACTTTAGCTAGCAAACAACCATGTTTTTTATTTATTACAAAATGTAAACATAATATTGGCAACTTATATGTATTTTAATGCACCAGTACATAGTATGCACATTTACATCACAATAGGGCACAGTGCATTATTTATGAAAGTTTTATAACTTTACCATCAAAATAGAAAAAAGCTATGTCACTGATCTTTCTGTGTGCTTTGTGGGGTGAGCTTCCTGTTTGAAGCTTGCTCTGCCCTCTTCTATGATGTCACATCATTGAAGTGATGTGATTTTGATCATGTGGTTTCTCTGCAAGGGCTTAGTAACAATAGTTTAGATTTTCTCTTGTCAAACCAAGATAAAAACGTGTCAGGATTAAGCTGTCCCAGTTTATATGATGTCCCACTCTTTCCAAATTCACTATTGCTATAATTGATTGGTTACAGGTCAAGGTTCTAATGGAAAAACAGAACAATACAATGGCAATTTGATAGTGTCAGCCAGGTAAATAACGACTGCAGAAAGCCTGTTCATTTTAGAGGGCACCCCCACCCCTGCCCCCCCCTCCACCACAGTAACCTCTTCCCCAGGGACCTAGGAGCAACCTTTTTTCCTGGCTTGTGGCTAAACAGATCCTATTGTGTCTTGTTAAGACATCAGTCACAGCTGCATGAAGAGAGGGAGAGAGAAAGAGCGAGAAGGAAAGGGAGATGAGGGGGATGAAAGAGAGGGAGAGAGAGAGAGATATAAAGGCAGAGGAGGATCCCCCTCCCAGACAGACAATCAACAAAAGCGCATCAGGCTAGGCAGGCCCGGGGCGGTGGTGCAGAGGGCGCAGCAGAGCACACACAAACACACACACACACATGGCTGTTGTGGAGAGCCAATAATTACCATCACTGGGGTATTTAAAGACTATACAGCTGGGGCAACAACACACCACTAATGACACACTGCACGCTGATCTATAGCTGTTTAGGATAGTGAAATGGTTCATTAACACACATGTACACACACACACAGGCCCGCCCTCACGCACACTCACACACGCATAAGGCTTATTTTCAGCTGTCATCAGTTGTCAGGGTTTCCATCCGCGAACAAGGAGAATAAAAAGCCAAGTGGAAAATAAATGGCACTTAGTCAAAGAGGAAAGCAGCAAGGTCACCAGTCAGTCAACACTAAATAACATGCTAATACCCCTGCACTTACTGTACTACCCATGTTCTGCTGTGTCAAACAAAACATACCAGGCCTGTTGGGGCTTAGAGTGTCATTTGGTTCTGGGTTGTTGAGATTAGTTGGGGGTTTAACCTCTTAAAATGGGAATGTGCCTTTGACTACTGGTATGTATGAACTATACCGAACGAAAAATATAAACGCAACATTTAAAGGGTCTGTCCCATGTTTCATGAGCTGAAATAATTTTCTCCTGTGCCAAGATAATCCATCCACCTGACAGGTGTGGCATATCAAGAAGCTGATTGAACAGCATGATCATTTCACAGGAGCACCTTGTGCTGGGTACAATAAAAGGCCACTCTAAAATGTGCAGTTTTATCACACAACACAGTGCTAAAGATGCAGTTGGCATGCTGACTGCAGGAATGTCCACCAGAACTGTTGCCAGAGAATTTAATGTTAATTTCTCTACCATAAGCTGCCTCCAATATTGTTTTAGAGAATTTGGCAGTACGTCCAACCGGCCTCACAACCACGCCAGCCCAGGATCTCCACATGCGGCTTCTTCTGGGGGGCCAAGTGGCGCAGCGGTCTAAGGCACTGCATCGCAGTGCTAGAGGCGTCACTACAGACTCGGGTTTGATCCCGGCTGTATCACAACCGGCTGTGATCTGGAGTCCCATAGGGCAGTGCACAATTGGCCCAGCGTCATCCGGGTTAGTGGAGGGTTTGGCCAGGGTAGGCCATCATTGTAATACATTATTTGTTCTTAACTGACTTGCCTAGTTAAATAAAGGTAAAATTAAATAAAAATGTACATTTACCTGCGGGATCGTCTGAGACCAGCCACCCGGACAGCTGATGACACGGAGGAGTATTTCATTCTTTAATAAAGCCCTTTTGTGGGGAAAACATTCTGATTGGCTGGGCCTGGCTCCACCCATGGCTGTGCCCCTGCGACATGAACTGTAACTCAGTAAAATCATTGAAATTGTTGCATGTTGCGCTTATATTTTTGTTCAGTATAGTTACCTGTCATGTTGTATGTTGTTTCACCGTCCATCGGAATTCCACTATGGCATTCCCATGCACATGCTACAGATTATTTTGTCATCACATGATGACAGCCTGACAGCCTTTGAAATGATGTCAATACCTTTTTTCCACAAGATTCAACCTAGCCTACAGTGCTAGGACCTGTTTGCATTTATAACACGCTATTAGTAAGATAGCTTGCAGACCAGCGGGAAAATATGACTGCTAAAATATTATCTCCCATTAATTATCTCCCATTAATAAACCTGCGATTAGCCGTTGTGCTTTGTTCAATGCATGATTTAGCTATTTTCTTTGTTTCTTAAAGAACATTCAAGGTGGATGAAATCTATGGGTTTAGGCCTGTACCTATTTTGCGATACCTGTGGTAGCCTTTAGCTGTTCTGTCATAATGAAAGTCCCCCTTGTGCTAAAAGGCAGACATATCACAGTTCACAGCTCACTGCGTGGTAAAAGCTCCCCCTGTGTGCTCTCTCTGTGTGCACACATCATTGGACTAGCCATGAGTAAATATATAGAGAGGCTCCAGCTGTGCTCTTTCCCACCCCTGTGCCTCAGCCCTCTTATCCCCCCCACCTCAGCCCTGCCTGCCTGCCTGCCTGGCTGGCTGGTCCTTCTCCCTGTCTATGGACTGGCTGTGGTTGAGTGGCTGGAAGGCTGAAAGGTAATGGCTGATCACTCTTCTCTGTGGGGTGCCCGTGCTAGCAGCCTAGCACACAAGACCCAGCCTACAGACTACAGCCAGCCACATAACAGCAGTTCCAGTCCACAGCACTCTCTTATTTTAGGACAGTAGCTCACCAGGAATTCCCATCAGCTCCTCTGGTGGAATTAGCCGCTAGCCACCATTCACTGTACCATTATGACTGAGTGGTTTGAGGTTTGGCCTTAAGAACATTTTAGAGGAAAGAACAAAGAAAAAAATCTCATACAAAGAGCTATTGTTATTTTATGCCTATACTCCATATTCTTCAACTGTTGTAGAATATCTCCACAGTTTCTAAATGGCTCCGAAAGGTATTCCTCACAGAGGGAGATGCATGTAATCATGCCGAGAGAGCAATCAGCACACAGATGTGGAATGGTAATGACTGTAAAGGCATGCAGCATATCTTATTTACCTGCACGGTTGAAGGCAGGCAGTGTGTAACCTACAAGCAAAGGAATACGTTTCATGGCAAAGGAATAGATTGTTGACTCCCAGTACAACAGGAGAACTATTGAGATTCAGGCCAGGCTTCAGACTCTGTTCATTTGTTGTTGAGTTGGGAGGATTATCCTCAAACGAGCTGAATCGTCATGCTTCTGGTTCTGAATCTCCACTGACTGTGTTTAGGTAAAAGGATCAGTCTCAGTCGGTCAACGTCCCTCCCAATGATAAGAGAAGCATTCTGATTAAAGAATTCTAAGGCTCTGTCTGGTTTAATAGCATCCCTTGATAGTTGCAACTAACTGCATATGATCATTTTCAGGGACTGGTGAAGCAGTATAATCAAACGGCTGGTCTGACAGACTGTAATCTCGGTTAACCCAGAACTAAAGTCTCACATAATTGGTCAGCTGCTCGATTAAGTTCTGGGTCCATACATGTTAATAGAAGACATCAAGAAATGCTAGAATGAGGAGCGAAACCGGAACGAGGAGCTCCACCCTTTCTCTTTGCAAGTTATGGGCGAATGTCCCCTCTCCTTCCGAAATATGAAAGATGTGCCTAACACCTGCAAAATCATGATTTTTCCAAATAACCAGAGACAAAAAACACCAGAACTACTGCTGGTCTTATCCTACACATCCCATTTAGTACCGACAGATTGTCTTGGTTTACACGCAGAATCTTTCCACAAGAGATTAGACAGACTGAAACAATGTCATTTTCTTTCTTTCTCTGTGGCTCCCTGAGGCTACTGTGGCTTCTCTAGGACGGTAAATGACTATGCAACCTCTCAGAGTGGGGCGTCCATGTTGCGTCTCTCTCTCCAAAACAGAAATGGAGCCATTCTGTCATGAAAAACAATAGAAATTCTCTCCTTATCTGGGGCTGAACGGATAGAGATAAAGGCTGTAAGCATGAAGCTCTCCAGTGTGTCTGTGTGTGTCTTGTGTTCAGAAAAATGAAACCCCATAGGCACAATATAATTCTGTGATAATGTACTGCCTGTAAGCTCTCCCTGCCGTAACAAACGAATATTTGTCTAATGGTGTTGTATTGTTTCTGCATATTAACATCATCACTTTTAAAACAATCATGGTTTTTATTCAGTTCATAGCGGCTTCTACCCTCATGAATGCTGCTCTTAGTTTGAGCTGTCTGAGTTGGAATACATTGTTGGTTTTCAGTAGTCAAGATCTGTTTCTCAGGAATGGCCTTTTTTTCTCAGGTGCATTTCCTAGTAAACATCCATGTGTGTCCTTGAGGGTTTTTTACTGTAATACCGAGTGTTCTGTGTTGAGTTCTAGAAGCAGGATGCTAGAGAGGTATGATCAAGTCATCAATGATACTTGTTGTCCTCTTTAGTATGACACATCATTTAGGGCTGAGATTATGGTTTCAAAAGCAATAGGATGGACATGGACCACAGTGCAGGTTTTTTTCTGGATTAAAATGGGGTTTAGGTGGTGGGCGTGGCAGGGCGTGGGAGTGGGCGTGGCCAATGGCGCGGTTGACAACCAGAACTTTTAGATGCCCTCCTCTTGGCCGCAGAGACAAAATGATGCTGTTTTAAATCTAATTTCCTGCAATTATACACATTTTGTGATGAGGCTCAGAGAAAATTGTACAGTTTTAAATATGGTTTTAGCAGTTTAAGGTTACACTGAAAACGTTTTACCATCCCGGCTTAGGCGGACCGAGATAAAACGTAGGTGGCCCGCCCAAGACTTTTCTAAGCAGAAAAAACCCTGCAGTGTCTGTAATGGACTCATCCTTGCCCGTTGCCTTCATCAAACCGTTGTGAGCCCAGCACAATATCACTCAGGAGCCTTGAGCACACTGAATATTCTGCATCATAATACTCCCATCTCGGTGGCTGGATCTGTGATGAAAGGACTTCTCAAGGCTCCCCTGACTTTGTTGTGCTAATATTGATGGTGCTTCCTTACTATTACCATAAAGATTATTGGGTTGGTTTGAGTTCCACCCCCTCAACACACACACACGCACGCACACACACACACACACGCACACGCACACGCACACACACACACACACACACACACACACACACACACACACATACAGATGCACCATTCCAATCCTAGACATCATCAGTGGCTTGGGGCCAGTATTTAATATATATCTGGTGAGACAGTTGATTAGGCTTCCCAATGTAATTGTCAGCCAATTTGCAGATGAGTGAAACTCAATCATAATATTGTGCCCTGTAGAGAGGATTAACCATACCATGTAATTTCCCTGTAGAGATTGTCAGGTCTGGTTATTTTCAGTATTCCTAGTCGTAGTAATAACAGCACTTCTAGCCACCAGAGGATATGTATTTGTATACAGATATAAGCCACTGGTAGCCACTAGCCTAGCCACTAGCCTATAATTACCTTACAGCAGTGGTATTACCTGACTGTGGTATCAGCCAGCTACTGATTACTAGTATAGTGAAAGGTAAGCCATGAATGCTTCCTTTAGCGGGATCATATTCCCAGACAGTGTACTGCAGAGAGATAGAGACGATGGATAGATAGGGAAATTGGATTTCATGGGTTCCCATCAGGAGAGTTGCTGATTTGATGTACTCTACTGCTGCTGTTGCTAGCAGCGTGATTGTGTTAGCATGCTCCCTCGACATGCATAACATTTAATCAGGACCCCAGACCTGGCCGTGCTAGGGATTTGCTGTAGCTACAGTATGCAGGGAGCCAGAGAGTCACATTATGTACAGACAGACTCAGAGGCTGTGTGTCCCAAATGCCACCCTATTCCCTACATAGTGCACTACTTTTGACCAGGGCACTATAGGGAATAGGGTGCCATTTGGGATTAAGCCAGAGAGCTACAGTATGACCACTAGAGCCACCATGTTGCCAGGGGATATAGGTTACAATACTGTCTGTGGCTCTATGCAATGGATGGCATGTCCCTCTCTCCTAGTAAATTGTGTGGTGTTGTTAGTGAAAGCCATCATCACCCACAGTAAGAGTAAAATGGAAAACGCTAACCTATCCTAGCCTTTATTCTTATATTGACCTGTGTCAATAGATCATTTGAAGAGCACAACCAATAATGTGACTATATAAATGTCTGAGCCTGTCCTGTTTTGTATCTATGTGTGTCACTGTGTTCATTGTGCATTGTGTCTGTTCATCACTCAATCGATTGTCTCTCTCTCTAATTGACTGATCATAAAATACTCTAGCGGGTTGCCAAGCACCAAGCCCCTGTTATCCCTGTCCTTCTCCACAAAACAAATCAGTAGAGGACATTTTTTACGACGTCCGGTGGTCCTGTATTTAGGTATCCCCCTCAGTAAATAAACATTTAGCTTCAACGAGGCTACAAACAATGCATTGTTCCTCTCTAGGGGGTATCACACAAGTAGCCATTGTGTGGTCCTGAAAGTAGCAGAATGCAGCGGAAGGGATGCTCTGTTAATTTACACAATGTGACTGTAAACACAGTGCCTGTAAAATGGTTCCTCTTCCTCTCTGTAGTACAGAAAACGTTTATAGACGGTGGTGGTCTTAAGGAGACTCTTATATCCTGTGTGTGTGGTGGAATGAATGTATTTCCTGATGTGCTCATTGGTATTGTGTTGGAGGGAAATCCCTTTTTCCATGCTGCATTCTCACAGCATCATGGGCTGCTGACGTCATCCACCTGAGAAAGAGATGGGCCACCCATAATTCAGTATTGTTCATGAACCACACTAAATGTAGTATCCCTAAAGAAAGTGACAGCGGCACACTGTTATTTTCTTTCTTTTTTGCGCACTCTCTCTCTCTCTCTATCCCTCCCTCCCTCCCTCCCTAAAAGACTGTCCGTGACTCAAGGCCCCATGCATTATTGAGTCCGGTGGTGGAGCCCTCATAAATGATATATCTCTGAGTCGCTGGCCGGAGTGGGGCAGCGGACGCAACGTCCCTGGACTCAGCCAAGAGACCACATTCAGCCACCTAACCAGCCATACAGGCAGTCAGACAGCCAGACAGACAGCCACCTAACTAGCCATATGGGCAGTCAGCCAGCCAGCTAACCAGACAGCCAGCCAGCCAGCCAGACCAGAGAAGATAAATCTTTCTCACCCCAAAGCTGAAGGCCACAAACGGGCATGTCGCCCTGCCAACCTTTCTCCTTTAGTGTCATGTACAGTGATGTGTTTGAATTTAGTGGGCAGATCAATAGGCATTTTATACACATTTTTCAATGTCAAGCTTTTACACTGTATTGGCTATGCAAATGTTCACTGTGAATCATTTTTCAGGCAATACACTTTGAGGTATGGGACTACTGTGTGTTGATGGTTGGTTGTGTTAAGTGGTTTTTGATAGTATGAATCTCAGGTGATTATTTGCAATACATAATCCCTCTCCTCCTCCTCCATGCCACCATCGATCCCCTGACCTGTGACCTCGCCGAGCCATAAGCCGTTACACCAGTTCTGCATTATTTGTGTGTGTGTGTGTGTGTGTGTGTGTGTGTGTGTGCTCCCAGCCTGGCTTGGAACAACCGACAGAGGAGGGAGTATTTTGTGTATGCAGCACCCCCTGGGGAGATAGAGGGTGGCCTGACCCTGTAGCTGTGTTGAGTGCTGATAATGGATAGGCTGGAGGCCGAAGCCAAGGCTTCTCCTTTCTACATCACTAATGTATTACTGAGAGACCAAACCAAAACAAGGAAGCAGAGTAATTGGTGTTTTAAAACGGTCCGATGGTATTGAACAGGGCTAGTTCAGTAGAGATGCTCTTTTGTTGCTGAGAATTTGCAAACTTGTAGTGTATTTGAGGTTTAAAAAGGCTTCTAAAGTTTGTAATTTCCACTTTAAAATGTCAAACTTGATTTGCCCCGAACAAAAAATGATCAACGCCTACAGAACATGTCTATCATTTTCCCCACATATAATTCACATTTCCTGTTGCTGCAGGATTATTTTCCTGCTGTAACAAACTGGCTCAAATGTAGGTCCTACATCTGGAGATTGGCATTGATTGGTAGGCAAGGGGGGCAGGGGCACTACTGTTTCTCAATAGGTGTTGTGGTACCCCAAACACACACACACACCCCCACACACACAGTCCCCCACCCCCTGGCTATCACCCATTTGACCTTATGGCTGCTGTCTTTTGCTGTTCAGTTTCACTGCAGGCTCTGGGAGCTGTTGTTCCCATAGGAAACAAGGCAGGTGCTTGGGTCATAGCTGCTGGAGGATTATCCCTGTGGTCCATATGCCCTGTAACTGTAATAGGCTGTAAATACCAAGCATCATCATAGAGTAATTACTAGAGCAACCTGCAGGCTAAATACCCTCAGTGAGCTGACGCTGACCCCTGGGAATGCATCAGAATGCTGTAGCAACATCCCTTGATGTTGTATATTTTCATCTGAAAAAAGCAGTGAATTTATCCCTTCTGGACATATGAGAGGAATTCTAGTACATAACATTGGTCATCTGTGGCTTAGTGGGTAGAGGCATGGCATTTGCAATGGCAGGATTGTAGGTTCAATTCCTGGGACCACCCATATGTAAAATGAGGATAAGAAACCCTGCTGGGGGGCATGTATTTGATCAGTTCTAACTTCACCAATGTCATATTTGTATTATTAAGATAATAATTTATTTCAGAACAAATGTCCATGTCATTTATATAATAAATGCTATTTATTACATTCATTTGTTTAGATTAATTTAATTCCGTTTTGGTTAATGGGACAGATTAGTGCTATTCAGGACACATTGTGAATGAATGGGCAGCTTTTATTTAGCAACGGTCATCAAAATTGTCAAAATGTTTACAAAACAATTCTAATAAATGCAACAGTTCGACAATGGATGAAGATACTCCAAACTTTTTGAATTTTGAAAATCGATCAGATCTGGACTGAATTATAGAACATAAATATTTTACTGGCAAAGACAAATAATTAATGGATTTCAGAGATTTTGGTGGAAATTCATGTATTCAATTTATTGTGAAATATTACTTTCCTTTTCTTAGAATTCATTCATATATACATTTTGTGTTAAAATAAAGAAAATTACAGACCAGGGTCCCAGGCTGTGTCACAACCGGCCGTAACCAGGAGTCCCATAGGGTGGCGCACAATTGGCCCAGTGTCGTCCGGGTTAGGGGAGGGTTTGTGGCGGGCCGGGCGCCTGCAGGCTGACTTTCAGTTGAAGGGTGTTTCCTCCGACACATTGGTGCGGCTGGCTTCCGGCAGGTGTTAAGAAGCACGGTTTGGCGGGTCATGTTTCGGAGGATGCATGAATCGACCTTCGCACTCCTGAGCCCGTTGGGGAGTTGCAGCGATGAGACAAGATCATAATTGGATATCACCCCTTTGTTAAATTGGGGAGGAAAAGAGGGTAAAATCCCCCCCCACACAATTATTTTTAAACTTATTTTTTATATGTGCCTAATTTGCGTAAACACACTGGGTGTACTTATGTATATGAATAAATGAATGCTTGCTGTGTCTAGGCCTACCTGCACTCACCTGCGCTGTCAGTACTGTTGTTGTCACGTTCTGTTGCATAATTCAACAAGTGTGTCAATAGCAGGATACCCTCGGATTAAAAATGAACAAGCTTGGGTCTAGATTACACCCATCTATACATACTTTACATTGTTTGACAGGTCAGTGTACTGTTTAAAGTGTTTGACAGGTCAGTGTACTGTTTAAAGTGTTTGACAGGTCAGTGTACTGTTTAAAGTGTTTGACAGGTCAGTGTACTGTTTAAAGTGTTTGACAGGTCAGTGTACTGTTTAAAGTGTTTGACAGGTCAGTGTACTGTTTAAAGTGTTTGACAGGTCAGTGTACTGTTTAAAGTGTTTGACAGGTCAGTGTACTGTTTAAAGTGTTTGACAGGTCAGTGTACTGTTTAAAGTGTTTGACAGGTCAGTGTACTGTTTAAAGTGTTTGACAGGTCAGTGTACTGTTTAAAGTGTTTGACAGGTCATTACAAATATTTCCGCAGTCGTAACATTAACAGGAAAAAGCGACAGGCGCAAGCAAGGGTATGAAAGAGTTGCAGGAGTAAAATGAAAGCAATCAATCCAGCCAGATTTAATATTGCACCTCTCAAAGACAGGAAATAGATGGCTGAAAAATACACATCCTCAGATGGGCGGGGCATGTGTGATGCTACTTTATAAGTCAGGTCCTTGTTACATCACTGTCAGGCTGTGTGATTAAGGAGAATGAATAACAAAATTAAAGGACCATGACACAGCGCCCCTGCCTTAGGGGGAGTCTGTGTGTGTGTGTGTGTGTGTGTGTGTGTGTGTGTGTGTGTGTGTGTGTGTGTGTGTGTGTGTGTGTGTGTGTGTGTGTGTGTGTGTGTGTGTGTGTGTGTGTGTGTGTGTGTGTGTGTGTGTGTGTGTGTGTGTGTGTGTGAGAGAGAGTGGCGGGCACACAGGGGAATAGAGAAGAGGAAGTACCCTTTTAGCCCCCCCCAGTGAGTTGGACATGTGTGTTTCGGAGAGAAACCGAGAGAAAGAGAGACAGATAGAGAGAGAGGAGTAACAGAGAGGATAAAGAGGTTGAGTAGAAAGCACCTCGGCACTTGAACAGGGCTGCTGCCTGCCCCGCTTCCCGGTTTCCATGCCGACGGGGAGGGTTGTTCAGTTGGAGCATGCTCAGTAGGGCTCCCTTCCCTTGCCTGTGACAATAGCCAGGCAGAGAGAGGGCTGGAGTATTCTCACACACACACACACACACACACACGCTGCTAGAGGAGAGAGCAGAGGAGAGGGTGTCTGCCTACCTGCTGTACTAAACTGAGCTCATAGGGACGGCTACACGCACTTACAACAAAGGTGGGTCGGCAGAGCGTCATGTCTCTCATGTTTTATGCATGTTAACAATTTTGTTGTGTAGTATTTTTCTCTTTCATGGGAAAAGGACTGGAGAGAACTGATGACAGTTGTTGCTGATGAAAGGGCATTTTGTGAATACTCTGTCATGGTTAATGATTTGAGGAATGATTGTGTGTACTCATCATGTAGTAAAAAATATATATGCTTTTTTGTGAGCAATCTGACTGTGAGACAGTCAGACTTCTGCATCAGTAGGCTGTTGATGGTCTGTAGGGGCTGTACGAACATGCAGCTATGTGGAATATCCAGCGTGTTATTGTTGGCGTGAAGTGCACATTTTGATTTTATTCTGAATGGCTATAGTAAGCATAGCTTAGGGAAAGCATATCCTGCAAGGTGTTGTGTTTTTAAGGCTGTATGTATTTGAGAGATACTTTAAATCAATTATTCATCAAGTAACGTTGAATAGGAAACTCCTCGGATGACACATGGTGAATTGTCTGCTCTGCATGTAACACAGTGCAACCTCTGTATTCTGTACTGTACACACTTCTGACAGGGCTGGAGACAAACACGATTTACATGTTTGCTTATTCAGAACAGACATCAGATGTCAGCCTTTAGCCCTGTGTTAGCTGTGTGTGTGTGTGTGTGTGTGTGTGTGTGTGTGTGTGTGTGTGTGTGTGTGTGTGTGTGTGTGTGTGTGTGTGTGTGTGTGTGTGTGTGTGTGTGTGTGTGTGTGTGTGTGTGTGTGTGTGTGTGTGTGTGTGTGTGTGTGTACATGCGTGTGTGTGTGTGTGTTTTCATGTCCTTCCACTCCGGTGAGCAGAAAAATGCTGAATATGAGGATCTTCATCCGACACCCCTGTCACATGACTGGTGAAGGGTTGGGGATATTTGGGGAGATCTCTTGCTACTCCAAATATCCTGATATTCCATAGAATCGTTTTGCGCTGTTAATGACTAGATCATTCTAGACTGCTTATTTACGCTATTATAGTTGCATTCTTATTAAATCATCTTAGTATGCTGAAAAACTAAGGCTTTGTTAATTCATTTAGACTTCATTTTAAACATATTGATACAGCCTAGCAGATAAAACTGCACCGTTTTTTATTTGTGAAGTTCAAATAGAGTATCGTCTTGCACATCACAATATATCGTCAATGTCAAATATCACAATATTCTATTTAATCATATATCGGCCCAACCCTAGACTTGTGTGTCGTGAGAAGGAACTTTGCAGTCACTGACCCTCTCTGACCCTCTGATGCTTATGTTGTGGCGGAGCAAGGCAGAGGCAGGGCCCAGGGTCATAACCATAGACATAGCAATAGAATTACCAGTCATTCAGTGTACCCAGGAGTCACATTCCTGTGGTCTGAGGGGCATTTTCCATTCTAGTAATTCTATGTTTATGGTCATAACACTGGAGGGCTGGTCTGTTATTCCATTATACTGTATGTAATCTCTCATCTCGCTCCATTTCTGTCTGGCCCACATGGATTGGGATTAGTCACCCGGCCTCCCACCAGATGAATTGGGCAAGCTCGATGGGAGGATCGATGGTGTGTTCCTGTGCACTGGATTGTATCATGGTCTCATCTGGTCTGGGCTGCAGCCTGCAGAGGAGACAATGCTGTGTCTATGGGCGCTGGTCAAAAGTAGTGCACTACATAGGGGAATAGGGTGCCATTTGGGATGCAGATATTGACTGGCTCTGTCTTCTGACCTCAGTCGCACCAGGACGGCCAGGGAGTAGGGAGCAGCCAGAGGAGAGGAGGGGAGAGGAGGAGGAGGTAGCAGAGCTGCAGCAGTCAGAAGCGATAGGTGTCAGCTACCAGCCATGTGGGTGGAAACAGCACAGCATGCCGGCTCCCCTGAATATTTCATCTGCTGAAAGAGAGACAGAGAGCAGGAGAGAGACGGAGAGAGACTGGGAGCAAGAGAGCGGTAGAGATAGAGAGAAAGTAGGAGAGAGGTAGAGATAGATGGAGAAGATGAGATGGGGAGTGGGGGTGAAAAATAGAGGGGAGAGTCACCTCCCAGGAAATTGGAAAATATTTCTTTGACTTGTCCAGGTTTGTACAGTTTCTGTCAGAGCGAAGAAAATGTAGGTTGTGTAAAGGGTTCGGGACCAACCAGGTTCAGATGGGGGGTAATCATTTTGATTGCCACCAGTCAAGACTACTAACAAGAGGATATCCTAGGGTCTTTCACAAAATATGACTCCCCCACTCACTACACTCACTGTAAAAGCAAAAATGGCACTTGTGCTACCTGCTAAAAAGGTTGATTTTTCAGTTGGCATAATATGTTTTTTATTCAATTATAATGGAAAACCCCTCTGATGTTAGCTACAATTGAAGAAATCAGACTCACTAATGCTGAACATGCTTCCAGGATGAGAAGGAGTTGTCACAGCTCCCAGGTAAAAATACTGTACTGCTATTTTTGGCTCAGTAGAATTAAAATAGTAGTAGACAGTTCAGGCTGCCAAATGTCATTCCTAAACAGTACAGCATGTTGTGTAGGACTTTATGTGGCTCTGAACTGGCAGATAGTGTGCAACCCAGATATGACAGCAGCTCCATATCCCTCCTGTGCTCTGCTGTGCTGGGTCTGTCTGAATGATAGTGATTGTAGAGCTGTGAGGAGTGATAGACAGCTATGTGTTCATCACACCAGCATGAGTGAGAGAGAAAGAAAGAGACCGAAAGAGAGAGAGGAGAGAGAGAGAGAGAGTTATACCCTTTACAGACAGACTTTACGGTATGTTGCCTGTAAAAAAAAAAAAAAAATCTTCCAATGTTTTTTAGAGACCAATTCATACAATCCAATTTACCACATTCTTGCTAGTGTAAGTCCTTTTTTTCTCCCGTGCACATGCTGGCACGTTTAGTATTGGAAGTAGATAAATCTATTGAATAATCCATTGGGCTCCCAAGTGGCGCAGCGGTCTAAGGCACTGCATCTGTCACACCCTGGCCTTAGTTATCTTTGTTTTCATTATTATTTTAGTTAGGTCAGGGTGTGACATGGTGAAGTATGTGTTTTTGTATTGTCTAGGGTGTTGTATGGTTTAGGGGGTTAAGTAGAGTAGATGGTTTAGTGTTCAGTGTAGGTGTCTAGGAAAGTCTATGGTTGCCTGAATTGGTTCTCAATTAGAGACAGCTGGTTATTGTTGTCTCTGATTGGGAGCCATATTTAAGGCAGCCATAGGCTTTAGCTGGTTGTGGGTAATTGTCTATGTCTAGTCTATGTTGCATGTTTGCACTTAGTCATTTATAGCTTCACGTTCGTCATTTTGTTGTTTTGTTTCGTTTGTTCTTCTTCTAAATAAAGAGAAGATGTATTTTTCACACGCTGCGCCTTGGTCCACTCTCTCTCAAGAAGACGATCGTGACAGAATTACCCACCAATCTAGGACCAAGCGGCGTGTCAAGCGGCAACAGGACCCACCTACACAGGATTCATGGACATGGGAGGAGATACTGGATGGTAAGGGACCTTGGGCACAACCGGGAGAATATCGCCTCCCTCGTGAAGAGCTGGAGGCAGCTAAAGCCGAGAGGAGGCGATATGAGGAGGCAGCACGGAAGCAAGGCTGGAAGCCCGTGAGTACAACCCAAACATTTCTTGGGGGGGGCCTTAAAGGGAGTGTGGCGAAGTCAGGTAGGAGACCTGCGCCTACTCCCTGTACTTACCGTGGAGAGCGAGAGTACGGGCAGACACCGTGTTACGCAGTAGAGCGCATGGTGTCTCCTGTACGCGTGCATAGCCCGGTTCGGTACATTCCAGCTCCACGTATCGGCCGGGCTAGATTGAGCGTTGAGCCGGATGTCATGAAGCCGGCCCAACGCATCTGGCCACCAGTGCGTCTCCTCGGGCCGGCTTACATGGCACCAGCCTTACGCATGGTGTCCCCGGTTCGCCTACATAGCCCGGTGCGGGTTATTCCACCTCCCCGCACTGGTCGGGCGACGGGGAGCATACAACCAGGTAAGGTTGGACAGGCTCAGTGCTCAAGGGAGCCAGTACGCCTGCACGGTCCGGTATTTCCGGCGCCACCTCCCCGCTCCAGCCCAGTACCACCAGTGCCTACACCACGCACCACGCTTCCTGTGCGTCTTCAGAGCCCTGTGCCTCCTCCACGCACTAGCTCTATGGTGCGTGTCTCCAGCCCTTTACCACCAGTGCCTACACCACGCACCAAGCCTCCTGTGTGTCCCCAGAGTCCTGTGCGTCCTGTTGCTGCTCCCCGCACTAGCCCTGAGATGCGTGTCCTCAGCCCGGCACCACGCACTAGGCCTAATGTGCGTCCCCAGGGTCCAGCATGCCCTGTTCCTTCGTGTCCTCAGCCCGGTACCTCCAGTTCCGGCACCACGCACCAGGCCTACAGTGCGTCTCAGCCGGCCAGAGTCTGCCGTCTGCCCAACGGCGCCTGAACTGCCCGTCTGCCCAACGGCGCCTGAACTGCCCGTCTGCCCAACGCCGTCTGAACTGTCCGTCTGCCAAGCGCCGCATGAACTGCCCGTCTGTACTGAGTATTCAAAGCCGCCCGTCTGTACTGAGCCTGCAAAGCCGCCCGTCTGCCATGAGCCTTCAGAGCCGTCCGCCAGACAGGAGCCGCTAGAGCCTTCCGCCAGACAGGAGCCGCTAGAGCCTTCCGCCAGACAGGAGCCGCTAGAGCCTTCCGCCAGACAGGAGCCGCTAGAGCCTTCCGCCAGACAGGAGCCGCTAAAGCCTTCCGCCAGACAGGATCAGCCAGAGCCTTCCGCCAGACAGGATCAGCCAGAGCCTTCCGCCAGACAGGATCAGCCAGAGCCTTCCGCCAGACCGGATCAGCCAGAGCCTTCCGCCAGACCGGATCAGCCAGAGCCTTCCGCCAGACCGGATCAGCCAGAGCCTTCCGCCAGCCATGAGCAGCCAGATCCGTCAGCCAGCCATGAGCAGCCAGATCCGTCAGCCAGCCATGAGCAGCCAGATCCGTCAGCCAGCCATGAGCAGCCAGATCCGTCAGCCAGCCATGAGCAGCCAGATCCGCCAGCATGCTTTCTGGACAAGTCGTAGTGGGAGGCCCACACAACATGTCATCACGTGACTCCAAGTTTACTTCCAAATGATGGTTATTATATAAATATTTGCGCATAAATGTACAGTGCATTCGGAAAGTATTCAGACCCCTTCACTTTTTCCACATTTTGTTACATTACAGCCTTATTCTAAAATGTATAAAATATTTTTTTACCCTAATCAATCTACACAGAATACCCCATAGTGACAAAGCGAAAACAGGTAAAAAAAAAAATTGTGCAAATTTATAAAACATAAAAAACTGAAATATAACATTTACATAAGTATTCAGACCCTTTACTCAGTACTTTGTTGAAGCACCTTTGGCAGTGATTACAGCCTCGAGTCTTCTTGGATATGATGCTGCAAGCTTGGCACACCTGTATTTGGGGAGTTTCTCCCATTCTTCTCTGCAGATCCTCTCAAGCTCTGTCAGGTTGGATGGGCAGCGCCGCTGCACATCTATTTTCAGGTCTCTCCAGAGATGTTCGATCGGGTTCTGGCTGGGCCAATCAAGGACATTCAGAAACTTGTCCCGAAGCCACTCCTGCGTTGTCTTGGCTGTATGTTTAGGGTCATTGTCCTGTTGGAAGGTGAATCTTCGCCCCAGCCTGAGGAACCTGGAGCATGTTTTCATCAAGGATCCCTCTGTACTTTGCTCTGTTTGTCTTTCTCTCAATCCTAACTAGTCTCCAAGTCCCTGCCACTGAAAAACATTCCCACAGCATGATGCTGCCGCCACCATGCTTCACCGTAGGGATGGTGCCAGGATTCCTCCAGACGTGACGCTTGGCATTCAGGCCAAAAAATTCAACCTGGTTTCATCAGACCAGAGAATCTTGTATATCATGGTCTGAGAGTTTTAAGAATGATGGAGGCCAGTGTGTTCTTGGGGACCTGCGATGCTGCAGAAATGTTTTAGTACCCTTTCCCAGATCTGTGCCTCGACACAATCCTGTCTCGGAGCTCTACGGACAATTCCTTCCACCTCATGGCTTGGTTTTTATTGCACTGTCAACTGTGGAACCAAAACCAAAACACTGTATATAGACAGTTGTGGGCCTTTCCCAATCATGTCCAATCAATTGATTTTACTACAGATGGACTCCAATCAAGTTGTAGAAACATCTCAAGGATTATCAATGGAAACAGGATGCACCTGAGCTCAATTTCCAGTTTTCATAGCAAAGTGTCTGAATACTTATGTACCTTTTTTTATTTATACATTTGTAAAAATGTCTAAAACCCAGTTTTTCGCTTTGTCAATATGGGGTATTGTGATTAGATTAATGAGGAAATATTTTTATTTAATACATTTTAGAATAAGGCTGTAACATAACAAAATGCAGAAAAACTGAAAAACGTCTTGGTTTGAAAGGTGTAAAAGAGACGGGGGTGGGGATACCTAGTCAGTTGTACATCTGAATGCCTTCAACTGAAATGTGTCTTCCGCATTTAACCCTGAGTCTGAATCAGAGAGGTGTGAGGGGCTGCCATAATCGACATCCACGTCTCCGGCGCCCAGGGAACAGTGGGTTAACTGCCTTGCTCAGGGGCAGAATGACAGATTTTTAACTTGTCAGCTTGGGGATTCGATCCGGCAACCTTTCGAGAGAGAGAGAGAGAGAGAGAGAGAGAGAGAGCGAGATGGTGTTTAGCTCCTCAGCAAACAGATGACAGCTGATCAATGACTCTCCTCCCCTTTTATTCCAAATCACCTCCCCTGACCTCTCCTCATCCCCTCCTTCTCTCCCCTCCTCCCGCATGTAAGCCCATTACGAGCCTGGCCTTGGCTTAGGGAGACTAGGAGACCCAGGGAGCCCACCACTCCCCCGCTTTGATCTCTCCTCTCCCCCCTTTCCTCTCCTCTCTCTGTGTTGGTTGTCACAGTTAGCTGTGTGATCCCTGTTCTGACACCAGAGCCCAGAGCAATGAATGAAGGGCTCTGGGGGAGCGATCCTCTTTAGGTGTATGCCAATACTTTGATCAGCTCCTCAGGGGGAACAGCTACTACTGACATGACATTCTCAGGCAGCAGGGTGAAAGGGCCTCATTGATCTGTTCTTTAAAAAGACAAAACCACGAGAGCATGTGGTTGCCTGATTGAATGTTTTGAATGCAAGTATTGGTTTGAAGTCTTATTTTGTATGCATTTTTTATTACGATGGGATGTCTAATCATTTTCTATTGTAAAGGTTCTCATGATCTTCTTTGGTGTTCCGTCCCACTTTAACAGAGTGATTTCTCTGAGAAGCCTTTGAAACAGGAGGTTTATATTCATAAGCAGACTAACATGGGTAGAATTTTCTATTCGTTTTTTTTTTCTTGTGTGAGGTCAAGGACAGAGCAGTCAGATACAGGGTGGTGATGTGATGGAAGACATGACTGATATCAATCACTCTAGACAGGCGCTACTGATGGTCCCCCTTCTCCCTCCTCTCCTTCTCCCTCACTGCCCCGATCTCTCCATCTTTCTCTCCTTTCTCCACTCTCTCTCTCCATTCCCCTGTCAGTGATATGAATGAGTCATTCTGCCATCTGTTCCTGAGTAAATTCTCCCTTATTACCCTCTCTTTGTTTATCGACAACACTCCTGGGATTAACTCCCTCATTCTCTCTCCTGTCTCTCTCAATCTCTCTCTCTCTCACACTCTTGCTGTGTCTCTCTGTCTTGCTCTCTCCATCTCACTCTCTGTTCACCCTGTCTCTCTCTCTCGATCTCTCCCCGCCCTCCCTCTCTCCCTCTATCGCTCTCTCTTTCTCTCTCTTTCTCTCTCTTTCATGCTTCCTCTCCCATGCTACCTACCGTCTTTAAATCATGCGCCATCATTATTTGTTAGTATCTCTCTCTCTACCTCTCTCGCTTTCCCTCTTATCTCATTTCCCATGTCACTCTCCTGCTCCTCCTCCTTCTCTCTGTTTCCTCAACACATATTCTTTCCCCAAAGCTTTTATGTTTCCCCCTTCCCCTCTGCCTCTCCACCCCTCTCCCTATCACTCTACCCCAGCCTCTCTATATCACTCTACCCCAGCCTCTCTCTATCACTCTACCCCAGCCTCTCTCTATCACTCTACCCCAGCCTCTCTATCACTCTACCCCAGCCTCTCTATCACTCTACCCCAGGCTCTCTCTATCACTCTACCCCAGCCTCTCTCTATCACCCTACCCCAGCCTCTCTCTATCACTCTACCCCAGCCTCTCTCTATCACTCTACCCCAGCCTCTCTATCACTCTACCCCAGGCTCTCTCTATCACTCTACCCCAGCCTCTCTCTATCACCCTACCCCAGCCTCTGTCTATCACTCTACCCCAGCCTCTCTCTCCACCTCTCTCTCTATCACTCTACCCCAGCCTCTCTCTATCACCCTACCCCAGCCTCTCTCTATCACTCTACCCCAGCCTCTCTCTCCACCTCTCTCTCTATCACTCTACCCCAGCCTCTCTCTATCACCCTACCCCAGCCTCTCTCTATCACTCTACCCCAGCCTCTCTCTCCACCTCTCTCTATCACTCTACCCCAGCCTCTCTCTCCACCTCTCTCTCTCTATCACTCTACCCCAGCCTCTCTCCAACTCTCTCTCTATCACTCTACCCCAGCCTCTCTCTCCTACTCTCTCTCTCTCTCTCTCTGAGGAGATTTATCATGTAGGAATGAGGTCACACTCATCTCACAGAGGTCCCTAGATTGTTTTTGTTATTGTTACCGTTGCCGCGGTGGTGGCGGTGTTGATGTCATTACCCCCTGCAGCAGTAACAACAACAAAAATAGGAAACACTGTAAAGGCGACAGCCGAGCCAGGAAGCCTCACTACTAGACTACACTGCCTGGGCTTACAGAGACCTCTACTTGAACCCAAATACTGTACTCTACTGGATCAGATCAGGTTGTTTTGTTTCCATCAGCCTGAAAAACAACAATGTTTTGTTTCCATTGCATTATGCATTTCTATAAGGCATAAGGCGTATTTAAATGAGACAGTAAACATACATATTTGATTTCAAGTAGTTTATCAACAACAAGAAACATACAGATGTAGGATCGTATTTGATCACCCTGTTGCAGGAGAACTATCCTGCAATGCAGTGTATTTTAGGTTTAAAAAGGCCTCTGAAGTTTGTAATTTCCACTTTGAAATTTCAAACTTGATTTTCCCTATCAACCCCTACAAAAATGGCCATTCATTATAATTCACATTTCCTGTAGCTGCAGGATTATTTTCCTGCTGTAGCAAACTGGCACAAATGAATTCCAAACACCGGGTCCTGTTGGGGGTACTTGAGGACTGGAGTTGGGAGCCAGTGTGTGTAGCCTACAATTCGATTTAAAGTAGTAGTAATCAGACCTCTAAATGATCTTTTTTACAGGGGTCTGCTGTCGGGACCCACGTTGTTTTGTATCCATTGCATTAAACATTTCTGTAGGGCTAATTATTTAAATGAGACAGGAAACATATTTGATTTGAGGTAGTTATCAACAATCAGGTCCTGTGTTTATACAACGAGCCATTGAATTGAGAGAAACCTCTTGTGATACTCTTGTGTATAAACTAGGAATGAAATGCTTAATTGACAGAGCGCCACAAACACTGAGCTAGCATAGCTTGCTTCATTTTAAAAATAGTGCAGCTCTTTGTCACAGAAATGCCAAAAGTGGGGACGGGAGCGCGACCACCATCTCTGCCTCCTGTTGTCCATGCAGCTGAACAGACCTTAGTCCAAAAAGTGAACACTATCCGAAATCGTTCAAATACTTTGAGCGATTGGTTTAGCCTGTCTGGAATGCCTGATAGGCGGGTTAATCATTTCGTGACGATTCTATTGTTTCCATTTTGCCAGGCAAGCTCAATAAAACACAGCTGAAGCTTTTGAAATGCTGTAAAATAGTATTTGAACCCAGGTGTGCAGCGGACAGAGCCCAGGGTTTCATATTATGTTGGAAGGAGAAGAAGAACGGCCTTCAGGGATGGAAGAGAGAAAGGACTGCTGCCTGCATGGCCAACATTGATTCATAAGTCTAAAAGAGAATTAGGATGCTGCTTCGTTTTCATTCAGAGTCCCGAAAGGGAAATCAGCTTACTATTGGGTTACGTTACATGATATACTGTACAGCAGCCATGCTCCCTCCATGCCTACTGTACTTTATTCATCAGATCAAATTATGCACTGTCACATGTGGATAGGAATTATTATATTATCAACAATACAGTAGCATCTTCATCTCACTCAGGGCTGTCTGCATGCCTCTCTCCAGGCCTACTGTACTGTATTCATCAGCTTATGCACTGTCACATGTGGTTAGCAATTATTAGGCTACTGTACAGTACAGTACCATGTCATTCAGGTCTGGCTGGCACTCAATGGACTGTTTGATTGCGTAAGAGGGGAGAGCAGTCTGAAAACGCAAAAAAAAGTCACTCTGGGAACTCACCCATGTAAAGTCCTTTAATTCACAATAAAAAACTATGAACCCAGATTCCCTGTGTTCCCCTTATTTCCAACCCTGAGAGTCTGCTTTATTTTGGGCTGTGTCCAGAGAAACTGGTGGTAGTGACAGATCCATGATGGATCTATAACCCTCCATGAGTCAATACCAGAGCCGGAATGGAGTGACAGATATCCACTCCTCTGATTGGCTCTATTACACTGCATGTGTTCCAAATGGCATCCAATTCCCTATATAGTGCATTACTTTTGACCAGGGCCCATAGTGCTCTGGTCAAAAGTAGTGCACTATATACAGAATAGGGTGCCATTCGGGACACAGCCACTGTTATTGGGTTGGCTGCTATTTACATCATACCCTCACCTCTAGTGCATGTGTGATCATTGGGTGATTACTTTATGTGGTGATTCTACAGAAGTTGTGCAAATTGCAGTACCACAAATATATACATATATATATTTTTTTTAACTGTTAAGTCACCAAACGTTGGATATTTATTTACTATTTTCTAGTATTGAGATGCATAGCCAGCAAGGGTGCTCCAACCCTCCAAGATCCCAAGCATTGACATCTAGTTGGCCAAAACATAGACGTCTATAATGTGCTCTACTGTACTGTACTCTACTGTACTCTACTATACTGTACTGTACTCTACTGTACTCTACTGCACTGTACTGTACTGTACTGTACTCTACTATACTGTACTCTACTGTACTCTACTATACTGTACTCTACTATACTCTACTGTACTCTACTATATTGTACTGTACTGTACTCTACTATACTGTACTGTACTCAAGTTTACTCGACTTGATGGCAATGTCTATACTAAAATGAGTTATACCATCTACAGAATATACTAAAACGAGTTATATCCATCTACAGTCTATACTAAAACGAGTTATATCCATCTACAGTCTATACTAAAACGAGTTATACCCATCTACAGTCTATACTAAAACGAGTTATATCCATCTACAGTCTATACTAAAACGAGTTATATCCGTCTACAGTCTATACTAAAACGAGTTATACCTATCTACAGTCTATACTAAAACGAGTTATATCCATCTACAGTCTATACTAAAACGAGTTATACCCATCTACAGTCTATACTAAAACGAGTTATACCCATCTACAGTCTATACTAAAACGAGTTATATCCATCTACAGTCTATACTAAAACGAGTTATATCCATCTACAGTATATACTAAAACAAGTTATATCCATCTACAGTCTATACTAAAATGAGTTATACCATCTACAGAATATACTAAAACGAGTTATATCCATCTACAGTCTATACTAAAACGAGTTATATCCATCTACAGTCTATACTAAAACGAGTTATATCCATCTACAGTATATACTAAAACGAGTTATATCCATCTACAGTCTATACTAAAACGAGTTATATCCATCTACAGTATATACTAAAACGAGTTATATCCATCTACAGTATATACTAAAACGAGTTATATCCATCTACAGTCTATACTAAAACGAGTTATATCCATCTACAGTCTATACTAAAACGAGTTATATCCATCTACAGTATATACTAAAACAAGTTATATCCATCTACAGTCTATACTAAAACGAGTTATATCCATCTACAGTCTATACTAAAACGAGTTATACCATCTACAGTCTATACTAAAACGAGTTATACCATCTACAGTCTATACTAAAACGAGTTATATCCATCTACAGTCTATACTAAAACGAGTTATATCCATCTACAGTCTATACTAAAACGAGTTATACCCATCTACAGTATATACTAAAACGAGTTATATCCATCTACAGTCTATACTAAAACGAGTTATATCCATCTACAGTCTATACTAAAACGAGTTATACCATCTACAGTCTATACTAAAACGAGTTATACCCATCTACAGTCTATACTAAAACGAGTTATATCCATCTACAGTCTATACTAAAACGAGTTATATCCATCTACAGTCTATACTAAAACGAGTTATACCATCTACAGTCTATACTAAAAGGAGTTATATCCATCTACAGTCTATACTAAAACGAGTTATACCCATCTACAGTCTATACTAAAACGAGTTATACCCATCTACAGTCTATACTAAAACGAGTTATATCCATCTACAGTCTATACTAAAACGAGTTATACCATCTACAGTCTATACTAAAACGAGTTATACCATCTACAGTCTATACTAAAACGAGTTATATCCATCTACAGTCTATACTAAAACGAGTTATACCCATCTACAGTCTATACTAAAACGAGTTATACCCATCTACAGTCTATACTAAAACGAGTTATATCCATCTACAGTCTATACTAAAACGAGTTATATCCATCAACAGTCTATACTAAAACGAGTTATATCCATCTACAGTCTATACTAAAACGAGTTATATCCATCTACAGTCTATACTAAAACGAGTTATATCCATCTACAGTCTATACTAAAACAAGTTATATCCATCTACAGTCTATACTAAAACGAGTTATATCCATCTACAGTCTATACTAAAACGAGTTATACCATCTACAGTCTATACTAAAACGAGTTATACCATCTACAGTCTATACTAAAACGAGTTATATCCATCTACAGTCTATACTAAAACGAGTTATATCCATCTACAGTCTATACTAAAACGAGTTATACCCATCTACAGTATATACTAAAACGAGTTATATCCATCTACAGTCTATACTAAAACGAGTTATATCCATCTACAGTCTATACTAAAACGAGTTATACCATCTACAGTCTATACTAAAACGAGTTATATCCATCTACAGTCTATACTAAAACGAGTTATATCCATCTACAGTCTATACTAAAACGAGTTATATCCATCTACAGTCTATACTAAAACGAGTTATATCCATCTACAGTCTATACTAAAACGAGTTATATCCATCAACAGTCTATACTAAAACGAGTTATATCCATCTACAGTCTATACTAAAACGAGTTATACCATCTACAGTCTATACTAAAACGAGTTATACCATCTACAGTCTATACTAAAACGAGTTATACCATCTACAGTCTATACTAAAACGAGTTATACCATCTACAGTCTATACTAAAACGAGTTATATCCATCTACAGTATATACTAAAACGAGTTATATCCATCTACAGTCTATACTAAAACGAGTTATATCCGTCTACAGTCTATACTAAAACGAGTTATATCCATCTACAGTCTATACTAAAACGAGTTATATCCGTCTACAGTCTATACTAAAACGAGTTATATCCATCTACAGTCTATACTAAAACGAGTTATATCCATCTACAGTATATACTAAAACGAGTTATATCCATCTACAGTCTATACTAAAACGAGTTATATCCATCTACAGTCTATACTAAAACGAGTTATATCCATCTACAGTCTATACTAAAACGAGTTATACCCATCTACAGTCTATACTAAAACGAGTTATACCATCTACAGTCTATACTAAAACGAGTTATACCCATCTACAGTCTATACTAAAACAAGTTATATCCATCTACAGTCTATACTAAAACGAGTTATATCCATCTACAGTCTATACTAAAACGAGTTATATCCATCTACAGTATATACTAAAACGAGTTATACCCAACTACAGTCTATACTAAAACGAGTTATACCCATCTACAGTATATACTAAAACGAGTTATATCCATCTACAGTCTATACTAAAACGAGTTATATCCATCTACAGTATATACTAAAACGAGTTATATCCATCTACAGTTTATACTAAAACGAGTTATATCCATCTACAGTCTATACTAAAACGAGTTATATCCATCTACAGTATATACTAAAACGAGTTATATCCATCTACAGTCTATACTAAAACGAGTTATATCCATCTACAGTCTATACTAAAACGAGTTATATCCATCTACAGTATATACTAAAACGAGTTATATCCATCTACAGTCTATACTAAAACGAGTTATATCCATCTACAGTCTATACTAAAACGAGTTATATCCATCTACAGTCTATACTAAAACGAGTTATACCCATCTACAGTCTATACTAAAACGAGTTATATCCATCTACAGTATATACTAAAACGAGTTATATCCATCTACAGTATATACTAAAACGAGTTATACCCATCTACAGTATATACTAAAACGAGTTATATCCATCTACAGTCTATACTAAAACGAGTTATATCCATCTACAGTCTATACTAAAACGAGTTATATCCATCTACAGTCTATACTAAAACGAGTTATATCCATCTACAGTATATACTAAAATAAGTTATATCCATCTACAGTCTATACTAAAACGAGTTATATCCATCTACAGTCTATATTAAAACGAGTTATATCCATCTACAGTATATACTAAAACGAGTTATACCCATCTACAGTCTATACTAAAACGAGTTATACCCATCTACAGTCTATACTAAAACGAGTTATATCCATCTACAGTCTATACTAAAACGAGTTATATCCATCTACAGTCTATACTAAAACGAGTTATACCCATCTACAGTCTATACTAAAACGAGTTATACCCATCTACAGTCTATACTAAAACGAGTTATATCCATCTACAGTCTATACTAAAACGAGTTATATCCATCTACAGTCTATACTAAAACGAGTTATATCCATCTACAGTCTATACTAAAACGAGTTATATCCATCTACAGTATATACTAAAATGAGTTATATCCATCTACAGTCTATACTAAAATGAGTTATATCCATCTACAGTCTATACTAAAACGAGTTATATCCATCTACAGTATATACTAAAACGAGTTATACCCATCTACAGTCTATACTAAAACGAGTTATACCCATCTACAGTCTATACTAAAACGAGTTATACCCATCTACAGTCTATACTAAAACGAGTTATATCCATCTACAGTATATACTAAAACGAGTTATATCCATCTACAGTCTATACTAAAACGAGTTATATCCATCTACAGTATATACTAAAACGAGTTATATCCATCTACAGTCTATACTAAAATGAGTTATACCCATCTACAGTCTATACTAAAACGAGTTATACCCATCTACAGTATATACTAAAACGAGTTATACCCATCTACAGTATATACTAAAACGAGTTATATCCATCTACAGTCTATACTAAAACGAGTTATACCCATCTACAGTCTATACTAAAACGAGTGTTACGCTCGTCGTATGAAGTAGAAGGAGACCAAGGTGCAGCGTGGTAAGTGTTCATGATATTTAATCAAACTGAACACTGAAACAAAATAACAAAGTAGAACAAAACGAAACGGTTCTGTCAGGTGCAGACACAAAACAGAAAACAACTACTCACAAAACACAGGTGGGAAAAGGCTGCCTAAGTATGATTCCCAATCAGAGACGATAGACAGCTGCCTCTGATTGGGAACCACACTCGGCCAAAAACAAAGAAATATAACACATAGAATGCCCACCCTAATCACACCCTGGCCTAACCAAAATAGAGACTAAAACCCTCTCTATGGCCAGGGCGTGACAACGAGTTATATCCATTTACAGTTCTATTGATCTCTATGATTGACACTTCACACAGGTCAAGCAGTTTAAATATCTAACAACATAATGAATTAGATGCATACGTAATTCAATCAATCAACAAGTTTCAGATTCGTACAGTCAACATTGAACATTGTACAGAGAACAATGGAGAATTCTCTAATGTCAAGGTTTTGAAAATCAGGTTAAAAGGCATGTTTTTACTATTTTGTTAATTTGATATGCAAATACAATTTCTGTGCATGGTTCACTACCAATTTTACGGTACTGACAAATTGTGTGGGTTGGTAAGGAATTCAGGTAAATATTTAAAATATGCAATACTAACAAAGTGTGCTAGTAGTATATACAGTTGAAGTCGGAAGTTTACATACACCTTAGCCAAATACATTTAAACTCAGTTTTTCACAATTCTTGACATTTAATCCTAATAAAAATTCAGTTTTAGGTCAGTTAGGATCACCACTTTATTTTAAGAATGTGAAATGTCAGAATAATAGTTGAGAGAATGATTTATTTCAGATTTTATTTATTTCATCACATTCCCAGTGGGTCAGAAGTTTACATACACTCAATTAGTATTTGGTAGCATTGCCCTTAAATTGTTAAACTTGGGTCAAACGTTTTGGGTAGCCTTCCACAAGCTTCCCACAATAAGTTTGGTGCATTTTGGCCCATTCCTCCTGACAGAGCTGGTGTAACTGAGTCAGGTTTGTAGGCCTCCTTGCTCGTACACGCTTTTTCAATTCTGCCCACACATTTTCTATAGGATTGAGGTCAGGGCTTCGTGATGGCCACTCCAATACCTTGACTTTGTTGTCCTTAAGCCATTTTGCCACAACTTTGGAAGTATGCTTGGGGTCATTGTCCATTTGGAAGACCCATTTGCGACCAAGCTTTAACTTCCTGACTGATGTCTTGAGATGTTGCTTCAATATATCCACATAATAATGATGCCATCTATTTTGTGTAGTGCACCAGTCCCTCCTGCAGCAAAGCACCCCCACAACATGATGCTGCCAGCCCCGTGCTTCATGGCTTGCAAGCGATTCTTCAGCTTGCAAGCCTCCCCCTTTTTCCTTCAAACATAACGATGGTCATTATGGCCAAACAGTTCTATTTTTGTTTCATCAGACCTGAGGACATTTCTCCAAAAAGTACGATCTTTGTCCCCATGTGCAGTTGCAAACCGTAGTCTGGATTTTTTATGGCGGTTTTGGAGCAGTGGCTTCTTCCTTGCTGAGCGGTCTTTCAGGTTATGTCAATATAGGACTCGTTTTACTGTGGATATAGATACTTTTGTACCTGTTTCCGCCAGCATCTTCACAAGGTCCTTTGCTGTTGTTTTGGGATTGATTTGCACTTTTCGCACCAAAGTACGTTCATCTCTAGGAGACAGAACGCATCTCCTTCCTGAGCGGTGTGACGGCTTGCGTGGTTCCATGGTGTTGATACTTGCGTACTATTGTTTGTACAGATGAACGTGGTACCTTCAGGCATTTGGAAATTGCTCCCAAGGATGAACCAGACTTGTGGAGGTCTACAATTGTTTTTCTGAGGTCTTGGCTGATTTCTTTTCATTTCCTCATGATGTCAAGCAAAGAGGCACTGAGTTTGAAGGTAGGCCTTGAAATACATCCACAGGTGCACCTCCAATTGACTCATATGATTTCAATTGGCCTATCAGAAGCTTCTAAAGCCATGACATCATTTTCTGGAATTTTCCAAGCTGTTTAAAGGCACAGTCAACTTACAGTGAATTGTAAGTGAAATAATCTGTCTGTAAACAATTGTTGGAAAAATTACTTGTGTTGTGCACAAAGTAGATGTCCTAACCACCTTGCCAAAACTATAGTTTGTTAACAAGAAATTTGTGGAGTGGTTGAAAAAGGAGTTTTAATGACTCCAACCTAAGTGTATGTAAACTTCCGACTTCAACTGTATGTCTACCCAGCATATGTTGGAAGACATGTGTGCTGAAAGTTTTGGAAAAATAGGATACAAATTAGAATTATTTTCCCAGCCCCCAATTTGCAACACTTCTGTAGAATGACCCATTCAGCATATAGCTTCTGAACCTTCAATTAACCATAACGATTAACTATGTTGACATGGAAAACATATTGATTCTGGTTGGTATCGACATTGTCCATCTGTCTCTTTGACTTTCACAGTGGCACGCCGCCACCAGCACCCTATTAACAGGTACAGTATATTACTATTGCTAAACCAGCCATGGGGTAAAATGTACCAATGCAAAGCTATATCATCTTGTGGCCGAGAGTAGTAAGCACCTCTGAACAGAGTGCCAAATGCAATTTGCAAACCAATTCTACATGTAGGAACGGCCGAAAACGTCCCCGGTCAGACACCTAATGTCACGCCCTGACCTTAGAGAACCTTTTATTTCTCTATTTTGGTTAGGTCAGTGTGTAACTAGGGTGGTAGTCTAGTTTTTTATTTTCTATGTTGGCTTGGTATGGTTCCCAATCAGAGGAAGCTGTCTATCGTTGTCTCTGACTGGGGATCATATTTAGGCAGCCTTTTTCCACCTGTTGTGTGTGGGATCTTGATTTTAGCCCTACAAAGCTGTACATTTCGTTTGTTACTCTTTCTTGTTTTGTGCCGGTTATCATAAATAAAAATGATTAACCTACCCACGCTGCATCTTGGTCCGACCATCCTTCCAACAACGATCGTTACAGAAGATCCCACCACCCACGGACCAAGCAGCGTGCCCAGGAGGAGCAGGGATCCTGGGCCTGGGAGGATAGCCAGGAGTGGAGGACATCCTGGACGTGGAACGAGATTATGGCAGGAGACAGAAGCCTGCCATGGAAGCAGGCGGAGGCAGCGAAGGAGCAACAACAACGACACCGGGGTTCGCGGCCATGACAGAAGCCCGAGAGGCACCCTAAAAAAAAAATTGGGGTGGGCACACGGGGTGGTTGGCGGAGCCAAGGTGGGAACCAGAACCAACTCCCTGTACTCACCATGTGGAGTTGGTCACCGTTCAGGTGCCATGTTTTCCGGTTCTACGCACTGTGTCCACAGTGCGCCTTCACAGCCCAGTGCGTCCTGTGCCAGCTCCCCGCACTTGCCGTGCGAAGGTGGTCATTTGTCCAGGACGCGTTGTGCCAGCTCTACGTTCCAGACCTCCAGTGCGCCTCCACGGCCCAGTACATCCTGTGCCAGCTCCACGCACCAGGCCTCCAGAGACGGTTCCCAGTCCAGAGCCTCCGGCGACGGTCTGCAGCCCGGACCTCCAGCGATGGTTCACAATCCGGAACCTCCAGCAACGGTTCGCAGTCCGGAGCCTCCAGTGATGATCCATGGCCCGGAGCCTCCAGTGATGATCCATGGCCCGGAGCCTCCAGTGATGATCCATGGCCCGGAGCCTCCAGTGATGATCCATGGCCCGGAGCCTCCAGAGACGATCCAAGGTCCGGAGCCTCCAGCGACGGTTCCCAGTCCGGAGCCTCCTGCGACGGTTCCCAGTCCGGAGCCTCCAGCGACGGTTCCCAGTCCAGAGCCTCCAGCGGGGGTTCCCAGTCCGGAGCCTTCAGCGAGGGTTCCCAGTCCGGAGCCTCCAGCGGGGGTTCCCAGTCCGGAGCCTTCAGCGAGGGTTCCCAGTCCGGAGCCTCCAGCGGGGGTTCCCAGTCCGGAGCCTTCAGCGAGGGTTCCCAGTCCGGGGCCTTCAGCGACGATCTACGGTCCGGAGTCCCCGGCGACGATCCACGGTCCGGAGCCTCCGACGACGATCCACGGTCCGGCGCTTCCAGAGTCCCCGGCGACGATCTACGGTCCGGTTCCTCCGGCGACGATCCACGGTCCGGAGTCCCCGGCGGTGATCCACGGTCCGGGTCCTCCGGTGACGATCCACGGTCCGGCGCTTCCGGCGACGATCCCCGCACCAGAGGCGCCACCAAAGCTGGCGGATCCGCAAGCGGAGCGGGGTCTACGTCCCGCACCGGAGCCGCCACCGAGGCTAGATGCCCACCCGGACCCTCCCCCATAGAGTCAGGTTTTGCGGCCGGAGTCCGCACCTTTGGGGGGGTACTGTCACGCCCTGCCCTTAGAGAACCTTTTATTTCTCTATTTTGGTTAGGTCAGGGTGTGACTAGGGTGGGTAGTCTAGTTTTTTATTTTCTATGTTGGCCTGGTATGGTTCCCAATCAGAGGAAGCTGTCTATCGTTGTCTCTGATTGGGGATCATATTTAGGCAGCCTTTTTTCCACCTGTTGTGTGTGGGATCTTGATTTTGTATTGTTGCTTTTTAGCCCTACAAAGCTGTACGTTTCGTTTGTTACTCTTTCTTGTTTTGTGCCGGTTATCATAAATAAAAATGATTAACCTACCCCACGCTGCATCTTGGTCCGACCATCCTTCTAACAACGATCGTTACACCTAACCCGGCGGGTGGCACCTAAACACACCTCGCCGAATGAACGGCGTACAAACAGCAGATGAAAGGTGTGTGTGGTTCCTAACACCGTTAATGAGAATGATGTGTCCATCAGTCGCTGAAGAACATACCAATACATTAGGCCTGCCATTTTCCACTCAATCAAATTGAAACATCCTATGTGCGTTACAACAATCAAATATATGAAGAGGTCCACAAAACAAGCACATAGTTATAGTTTGGGACATATTTGACATCGCTCATCATCCCTTCATTTAAACCATCATCCCAAGCTTCTTATCTTTATAGTATAGTATTATAGTCTTTTATGATAGCCTTCCCTGGACATGATTTGCATGGATTGGTTGGATGTGCTCCTTTGAACAGTCTCTCTCTCTATTGAAGACTCTATTCATTGTCTCTTTGAATAAATAGAGTGAAGCGGAGCTGCATTTGGCTGCTCTGTGCTCATGGAAAAAATCCTACAAAAGAAGAAAGGTGGCCGTGTCTGTGCTATCTATGAGTGTCCAAATGGCAGTTGCAGCCTATTCCCTATATAGTGCACTACGTTTGACCAGAGCCCTATTGTCCAAAATAGTGCACTATATAAGAAAAAGGGTGCCATTTGGAAGGTAACCTACATATCACCTCATTCCCTGTCTGTATTATTCATAGAGCCAGTTAACAACTCAGACTGGTGAAATATTCAGTGGAAGGTAATGAATGACCTCCGCCCACTCACCGTCCAGGAACAGAACAGAGACATGCCCAGCCTTCACCTGAGCTGTAATCAGTGATGTGAAACGTTGTGCACAATGCCGATAGAAATAAAGAATAGAGATGACATGATTCCGTATTCTATCAATCATACAAGCATGTCTGTTCTACACAATACAGTTGTATGTGATCTTTCTGTAACGTTACATTCTCCTGAACAGGCCTGTGCACTACTAAACAGGTAACCTTTTCACACTGACCCGTACAGTGCTGTACTGGCTCAGATATTTTTCTTTCACATTGTCCTTTCCAGCATGGTTCAAGCGACTGTGGTGGATTCGTAACCAGACAAGCACAGCACTTGACTTGGCTTGACTCAGCTCAATAATTGTCTTAGGTCTCTCTTTATGTAGTGTTGTGTCCCTCTTGTTGTGATGTGTGTTTTTGTCCTGTATTTATATTGTATTTTTTTTTTTTTTTTTTAAGTAATCCCAGGCCCCCGTCCCCGCAGGAGGACTTTTGCCTTTTGGTAGGCCGTCATTGTAAATAAGAATTTGTTCTTAACTGACTTGCCTAGTTAAATAAAGGTTAAATAAACAAATAACAAATAAACAAATAATGAGAAAAGGGAAACACAGCACACTCTTAGAAAAAAAGTTGCTATCTAGAACCTTAAAAGGTACTTCGGCTGTACCCATAGAAGAACCCTTTCTACAGAGGGTTCTACATGGAACCTAAAAGGGTTCTACCTGGAACCAAAAAGGGTTATCCTATGGGGACAGCCAAAGAACCCTTTTGGAACCCTTGTTTCTAAGAATGTAGAGTGCATTCTCTGTGTTCTGAGTCTAAACTACACCCCCTCTACACAGCCTCTCCTCCCCATGGCCTTGTAGTTCACACACATCCCAGGGACATAATTAACTCCAGACTTCCATGTTAGACCTTTGATGTTGCCAGAACGCTACTATGCTAGTCGTCTATACCCTGGTGGTGCTCTGTAGAGAGACTCTGTAGAGAGTTGTAGTAGGAGTTGATGACTGCTGAGCCCGGGATGATTCTTATTAACCCACATTTCTCTGACTGATGAGAGGGGAGAGAGGTGGGGAAATGGAGGTTATGCCTTCTTTTTTGTCTCCTGGCATCTCGCTCTTATTCAGGCTCTCCCTCTCTCTCTCTCTCGTTGAGTATTCTGTCTCCTCCTACTTTGAAGAGAGTTCATCTGTCTGCACCTACAGTAAGGATGGCTTGTCAGAATCCACTCACCCCTTCCCGCCACTTCTCTCTCTGTAACCTCTCCTCCATCCCACTTTTCCCCTCCCTCCTCTCCTCTCCCCTCCACTCTCTCATATCCTTTCATTCCCTTGCCTTCCCTTGCCTTCCTTCCTCTCTCTCTCCCCATCCACCTCTTCTCCTCTCCTCCCCTCCTCTACTTTCAACTCCCCTCTGTCTACCCTCTCCTTCCCCCTCTCCTCTGCTCTAGGGCTGACAGGAGACGGACAGGTACTCATCAGGATCCCAGCATCGTATTACCCTGCCTGTACCTATATCAGCCTCCTGTGTTTGACTTTTTAATCAGCCTCTCCTGTTTACATGTGAGTCATTTAGCAGACACTCTTATCCAGAGCTACACACAGTTAACCATTATACTCAGTGTACTTAGTGTCTGTGAAGGTGGTGTGTCCTGTGTGCTCGTATTACAAACAGACATGCCAGAGGAGGCAGCCATAAACCTGTGTAATTTCAGTCCTTTCCAAGGGCAATTAGTGTTATTTCATATATAGACCTACATCAAGCTCACCATTTCATTTGTGTAAGTTCAGCTATGCGAGGCCTAAAATGAAGCAATAAGATCAGAGGAGGTGTGGTACAGTATATAGCCAAGATACCACGGCTAAGGGCTGTTCATACACACGACCCAACGCGGAGTGCCTGGAAACAGGCCTTAGCCGTGGTATATTGGCCATATACCACAAAGCCCTGAGGTGCCTTATTGCTATTATAAACTGGTTACCAACGTAATTAGAGTATCAAGGTAAGACCCAGATGCAGACCTTGTCGAAGTAACAATGTTTATTACAGCAACAGGGGCAAAGGTACAGGACTGCAGGCAGGGTCAGGTTAGGCAGAGGTTGGTAATCCAGAGGTGGGGCAAAGGTACAGGATGGCAGGCAGGGTCAGGGGCAGGCAGAGTGGTCAGGCGGGTGGGTACAGGGTCAGGACAGGTAAGGGTCAAAAACCAGGAGGACGAGAAAAGAGAGACTGGGGAAAGCAGGAGCTGAGATACAAAAACGCTGGTTGGCTTGACAAACAAGACAAACTGGCAACAGACAAACAGAGAACACAGGTATAAATACATAGGGGATAATGGGGAAGATGGGCGACACCTGGAGGGGGGTGGAGACAATCACAAAGACAGGTGAAACAGATCAGGGTGTGACATAGAGCAGTAAATATAAATGTTTTGCCATACCACGGCTGTCAGCCAATCAGTTTATAATGTGTTTAAATGATTAGATTCCATCAGTAACTATTAAGTGCATGTGGTTTGTTTTAGTGAAATTATCTGGAGATTGATTCCCTCGATGAGACCAGTATTCCATTGAAGGGTCATGTGAATGAATGGTTACATAAGATATTGGCGATAAGCATCTCTAGTCGATCAATAAACCCTTGGTATCCAAGGCTTCCAGCCTATCGGATTGCTACATGACCAGATCAGATGCAATCTCTGGGATTAATAGTCACCGCTGGATCCTTTCCCCCAGCTCGCAAGACAGACAGTTTGTAGAATCTAATGCCAACATGGCCACTCTGTTTTGCTCTCTAAACTAAGGCAGGTAGCCTAGCGGTTAACAGTGTTGTAACCAAAAGGTTGCTGGTTCGGATCCCAGAGCCGACTAGGTGAAAAGTCTGTCAATGTGCCCTTGAGCAATGCACTTAACCCTAATTTCTCCTGTAATTTGCTCTGGATTAGAGTGTCTGCTAAAATGTAAATGCATGTGTTTTTACGAAGAGTGGTATTCCACCCTGCTTTTGTAGTATTAGAGCTTTATTCAGACAGTATGGAAATAGAGGCAGGAGACAGACCAGGAGGAAGCAGAAAATGTGGAAGTAGGGATTGAACCCAGGACTATATCGAGCATCTAATAATGTGCTTACTGCCAGGAGTGTTCCCACTTGACCAGACATGCTCTCTAAATCAGAGCTTGTCTGACTGACTGACTGCCAGTCTGCCACATACCAGCGGATCAGATCCGTCATCATAGGGAACCTGGTCTGAGTGAGTTAATTCCTAGTGGAGCAAAGGGCCTCAACATTGCATCTCCAGTGATCCTTGTTCTGGCCTTTTTTTAAACTTCAGTCCTGGCCTGGGTATATTACTAGCCTAACTTACTGAAGGACACTGCTGTTACTGATGCTCCAGTGACCTAGTAATGTTACTGCACCTGTATAATGGCAACTTCACCATACGTCTGTCTCGGCTTATTGTAAAGCACAACATGAAAAGACCCTATATGGTATAGCTGACACACCAGTGGATGGGCCTAGATCCCGTGTCAAACTCGTTCCACGGAGGGCCAAGTGTCTGCGGATTTTCGCTTCACCCTTGTACTTAATTGATGAATTAAGGTCACTAATTAGTAAAGAACTCCCCTCACCTGCTTGTCTAGGTCTTAGGTGAAAGCAAAACCCAGAAACCCGCTGACACGCCCCTGGCCTAGATGATACTTGTATTTGTACTCTTATCCAATGCCCAATATATTGCATTCACTGACCGTAGGACAATATGGATAAGAGATTTTGTTGAATTAACAAATGCATGTCTAACAGTTTAAACATGTCTCATAGTCCAGCTACCTCTCAACCTTTTAACCATCCACATAGCCGTCCTACTTTCTAACTCTTGTCTTGACCATAACTTTGTTGTCAGAGGTCAATGTTATTATGGCAGCAGTGACACATGACACAGTTGTTGAGAATAGCATGGTGGTGGAAGAACCAAGACATTTTCCTGTGTGTGGATACTGTCTAGTGAATAGTCACTTCGTCTTAGTGCAGAGTGACTGAGGCTGAGCCTTCAAATCTCCAACTGGCCAGGTTTTGTCCGAGTTTTCAGGCTCAATGCCAACTAATGACACAGGCTGTTGTATACTGTACAGGGCTTGGCTTGCACACACACCACCACGGATCCCACCCAAGTTTGGTAC